>NW_026591918.1:7148025-7155845 GCF_907164565.1 Psammomys obesus | reverse complement strand
AAAATACTGAAAAAAGGTCTCTTTGTGGCTGGGCACATGCCTTTAATGCCAGCAGTTGGGACATAGAACCAAGTAGATCTCTGGAGAGCAGAGGAAGTCATCCCATCCAATACTTACATATTGTAAGTATGTAAGTAGTGGATGGGATCCTGACTGAATACCTATTATTGATAAAGACCAGTGCCTCAGACTCTCAGGAATTGGGAAAGCATTTCTCTGGTCCATGTGCAAATGTTGACAGTGTACAGAAAGCATCTACCACAGCTTTCTCCTCTTGGATGTTAAAAGCCCAAGACTACTCTCTTACAGTTTCTCCCATTTGTAGCACTTGCAATAAATTCCAGGATATTGTGTAGTGGGTGCTGTTTTGTCAGAGTGAGATCACCCTACCTGATACCAGCTCTTCTGTATGTGTGTTTGTAATTTCTCCATCTGCTTGTCACATTAGTCAGGTTTCTAGGATCAAGCCATTCCTAAATGCAGCAGGCGTCTGTGAGCTCTAGGCCAGATGGTTTTCACAGTGAGTTCCAGGCTGTATAGGGCTGCATTATGAGATCCTGCCTCAAAGTAAATAGATTGATAACTTACTTAATTAAGTTCTCTTCTGTTTTTCTTATTTCCAAACCAGCTTGGAAATTACCTTGTAAGTTTGTCCTTTAGATAAAATGTGCTTGAGACAATAGTCTTACTGATTTTCTTACATGAAGCAGAAAAAAAAAAAACACCTAAATTCAAACCCAGATAGTTAGATGAAAGCCAGAAGCCTCTATATTGTGGTCTCAAACAAGAATATTAGATCAGACACAGACTAACAGGCTATCAGACAAAATGACACATAAACAATGACAGGAAATCAATAATTATCACAAGCACAGATTAAAGAATACATAATGGAATTATAATAAATCAGACTGCCCTCAGCAAAAACAAGGTAGACAATTTGCATCTTGTTGTCTTTGAGATGTAAGGAGTGATCCAATGAAAGACAGAAAGATCAAAAGATAAAGCTTCTTAGACAGATGAGGTTAATTTTCCCCCAGTTTTAAGAGCTACTCAGCAGGATAGAGATGCCCTTAGGAATGAAAATTTCTAATTAAAAGCCAGAAAATCTTGTCAGTAGAGCACTCTGACATTCCTCAGCAAATCCCAGTGACAGAACCTCACAGGCACAGCTTTCTGCCCAGTGTGTTTAGATAGGACCAGGATTATTTCTCCCCCTAGGGTTTATGTTAAGTGAAGCAATCATAGTCTTTTCTTTTTGAAACAATTTGCTTCAATTGGACTTAATGGAAAAGAGAGCAGAAGGAAAGGATGACAGAGAAGGAGGAAGAAGATGAGTCAGAGGATAGATGAGACTGAGGAGTGAGGACCTTCCTTCCATTTTAGTAAACGTTCTGGTGCTTGGGAGGAAGAGAAGGGAGGATCCCAGGGCTCACTGGCCAACTAATTTAGCCTAATTGCTGAGGTCCAGGCCAATGAGAGGCCCTGTCTTGAGGGTCTACCCTGAGATTGTCCTCTGACCTGCACACACATGCATCATCCATCCACACATAAAACAAAGATCCCTGATTACAACCTTTACCTTGTTTCCTCCCTTACAATGACCAATCCGTGACCTACCAAATGACCAAAACCACCCACCCTACCTCTTTGGAAGGGGGGTGTCGTGTTCTAAAAATTATTTCTTGCTGTCTAGGGGGTAAAACATCTTTTGGGTACCCTTAGAAAATTTGGATATTGGCCAAGTACTAGAAAAGCTAGCTGTATCTTTTTCTGTCCAGTCTCTGTCTTTTCTGTCCAGTATCTGGGATCAATCATTTCCTCTAGCCCTTTTGAAATTGACCTGGATGTATATTCTTGAGGAAACAGTAACTGAGGCAGTCTATGAGGCTGAATGACCTGGCCTACTTGCTTTATCTGCATTACTATCTGGTCTGAAAAGAAACAAATGTTTAAAGGTAATATTATAGGAACATTTTTGCATTATGAGGACCAGGTAGCCAATAAGACTCACTTGTCATGCAAAGACATTCATGTCTCAGCTAGTAGGAGGTCTTCCCTGGTCAAATCTAATCTTTATAAGTTTTGTTGGTAACTTTATTTTTTCATTCCCTGTAGATATATAAGCATAGCTACGTCATCTCAAAACTATTGCAGGTTTCCATTCTTCTGTCAACACATCCTTATAATAAATAAATTATCTAGTTTGACAGTTAAATAAATTATCTAGTTTGACAGTTTTTTCCCCCTGTAGCCTAGTGTTTCTCAGCAGCTGTTGTTCCTTTGTCACCAACATTAAAAAATTTAGAGCACTATTTAGCTTGTCCGTTAGGTTCTTTAAAAAGTGGGCAAGAGTCTAACAAGGACAACAGAGAAAAACACAATTACCTATTTGAGGAAGGGCAGGAGAAAGGCTAATGTTCTCAGACACAAGCTCTGACTGGAGATCCCAAAACAATTACTGTTCTCTGAAAAAAAAAAAAAAAAGTAAAATAACCAGCAGGCATCCCAGAGTGCACCAGTAGACCATTATACAAAACAAATAAGTTATTTAGGTCCCAGAAAGAACTCATCAAAACCCACATGGGGAGGCAGGGATGGTTAGACGCAAAGGCCCATGCTGGAACCTGGCACCAGTTCTATTACATTTTCTGCCGTGTATTGTTCAAGGGCTATCCTTGGAGCCCTATGTTAGATGCCAAAACTGTTGACATAAAACACAGTTTTTAAGACAGAGTGAATAAGAGGTCACTTATTAAGAGCCAAGATGAGTGACGTTGGCCCATGAACATGTAAATAACATGTTCCAGCAAGAAGCAGTTATAAGTGAACACTTCCTGTCACAGAAGGAAAAAAGTTATTAACCAAGACATTTGTCTAAGGCATTTGTCTAAGGTAGCATCAGGTAGTTTTAGATGCTGTTGTCTGGAGTTGGTAGAAAGCAGTGGTCAGTAAAGTTATGCCTTCCAAAGGGTTCATCCAGTAGTTGAAAGGTCATAAGGGCACATAGAGTAGATAGGTGTGAGGTGGTTTTTAAGAGGACAGTTGTTTTCAACCAGTAAGTCACAGCCCTCGGACGACACCCGTTTCCAATGGTCTTAGGGACTGAGACACTGCTCAGTAGCAAAATTACAGTTAGGAAGTAGCAGCAAGAATGATTTTATGCTTAGGGGTCACCATAACATGAGGAACTGTATTAGAGGGTCGCGGCATTAGGAAGGTTGGGAACCACTGGTTTAAGGTGGTTCTGGCTGTGGATCTGGGCTATTTCAGCTCTCCACAGTCGCAAAGCCTGAAGCTGTCAGTCAGCCCTGTTCTTCAACATACATGTGGGCTTTGTAACCTACCTGGGAATCTCTGTCTACAGTGTGTTTAATTCCCAGAGGTTGGAAGTTGACATTTAAAAGTAACATATATTGTAAACATTTTTATGTGATGATGAATATAGTTTTCTCATATAGCTTTCATAAGTATAGAATAATGTACTTCCTGGTATTACAGCCAAGCAGCTCTCTCGATAAACAGTGAGGTGGAGTGCAGGCATTTTACTCTTATTAACAATAACATAATATTTCCCGCTGTAAAGAAATTTGGCTGTGTATTTGATGCAGAGTCAAGGCTTTGGGCCTGTGTTGCCAAGTTGCTGCCTGTTTCTGCACGGTCCCCCTGCAATGGCCATTAATTGTCTTTTGGCCTTTGCCATCCTATAAGCAAGTAGTGATGACTCATATCCTCTATAGCATTTCCTCAACGTTGGTAGGTCTCTTCTGGCTCCCTACTAGACTGTGAGGCAATTTATACCAAATCAGAGAGTGTGGGCTTGAGACTGTACAAGGTCTGGGTGCTGACCCCATTCTCTAACAGGGATTCTGTAGGCTCAGGCACTCTGACTGGCATGTCTGGGTATGTTATCCATCTCTTTTTCTTCCTGGAGTTTGGGGTGCCATACTTGTGTGGGGTGCTAGCTATTTGGATGGGTTCTGAGAAGCCTAGTTTCTCAGTACTGGATCAATGTCATAACCACAGTGTTTTGAACTTCCAGTTCCAGCAAAAGAAAAACTTTGCTCCTCCCACCCCATTAGAAAAGCCTGGCTATATGATCTTTGGCTTTTTGGTACTTAGGCTGAGCCCCCAAAATGACCTTCACCCACTTTGGTGGCACATAGTCATTAACCATCCTTTTGTATGCCCATTGGATCCCTTTTGCTAAGTGGCTGTTACTGACACTGTTTCTCATGTTAATGCTGTGCTGTGTGTTTTCTTTGTCGCAGCTCACCTCTATTCTGCCGCAGTGGCCGAACCTACAGAAGTGTTCATCAAGGCTTTGCTAAGTGACTCACAGATCTCAAGTCTAGGGTCAAGATCAACCAAATCCTGAATGATAAGGGCTATAAATCTTTCTTTTGGTCAGAGAAATCCTGAGTAAAGAGAGGAAGGAGAAATGTACCTGAGCCAAACTGCAGAGAAGCTGTGGGGCCTTTCATTGTCTGTCTCGCATGAATGAGCCATCTGCAAGCCACCCACACCAAGCTGTGGCCTGCTCAGTCTAGCTACGAGCTTAGCCCAATCTCCTGCAGCAGGGCCTCTCCAGAAGTAGGAGAGAGAAAGGGAGAGAGGTCAGGTCAGGTCAGGTCTACTGCTCCGATGTTAAAGATTTCCATAGAGAGAGCAGAGTTAAGTTGGGTTTATCTTGTTCTCCCTCTTTCCCTCCTTCCTTTATTTCCCTTCTTCCTTAATTCTCTTTTCCCATCTATTCTTCCCCTTTTTCTTTTTCTTCTCTTATTTCCTTCTGACTCTTTTCCTTCTGAAGAAATGATTCCTGGAGAGCTCCGGGAAGAAGTCAGCCTTGGGAGTCTTCACTCCTCAGCGGAGCTCCCACATACTCCCACACATTCCTCCCTGCGCCTGGCCAGAGCCCTGTGCTGGATGCTGCAGTGTGTAGCTGGGAGCCCATGGGTACCCGAGAGTTGTAGTTAGTTCTCCACATGCGGCAGGTGGTGAGCATGGGTGGTTCCCTTTTTGGGAAGCAGAAAAAGCTGGGTTCTAAGCCTGTGCAAGAGGTTTTCATACTTGGTGACTGCCCCCTGGAAGGTCGGAGAGAAGAGTTCAGAGAAGCCCCATCAGTTCCTCTCAAACACCCCCCAGCCAGTCCAGCTGTGAAGTGGCTGGATCAGAATACCATCTAACGTCCCCACTCCCAGCTTTTACCACCCCTGTCATCCTCGAGTTCTGAGAGTTCCAAGTGTTCTACCTCAGTGCCTATTGCTCAGTCCCCTAAAGTCTCTGTAAGAACTCAGGAGGGCAGGAACCCCAGCACCCTGTCCTCTTTGTACCCCTGAACTGAGGCAAGAGTTTAGCGTGCATCTGAATGGATGTACTTGCCACATGCGTTGTGATGGTGTTGTGGGAAAGCACAGCAGGCTGGAGGAAGATTAGTCCCAGAGTGGTGCAGAGACACTGAACTTCCTGTGAGTGCCACCCTAGCCATCCTTCCTCTGCCCTGGGGACCTGCTGCCCCTGGTCTCACCTGTGGAGGTTATATTTGCTTTCTATTATGCTATGGAAGAGGGGGAAAAAAGAAAAAAAAAACATTCTGCATTCATAGCAAAATGCCATTTAAAATCTACTTCCCACTTTGTTGTTGTTTGTGTTTATTCTCTGTTTATAAAAGCTTTCTAGCAGCTTTGCTTAAGTGGCTCAGACATCCCAGGAAAGCAGGGAATGCTCACCTCAGAGACAATTAAACACTGTTTTATGCCATTAGTCAAAGAACATGTATGCCCCACCAGGAAGCCCCCACAGAGACCGTGTAACCCTGCAAATGCTCGGTGGTACCTGGTTCCCCGTGTTTAGGACTTAGGGTCTGCTCTGTAGGTGGCATGCATGTGCTACTGGTAAACCTGAGCGGGCCAGGTGGGCTGGCAGTGGAAGGCAGGGACACCCAAAGAGGCCTGTTCCAGTTGGGGCTTTTCAAAGTATAATGTTGTTTCAACACACTGGGCCAGGTGGGAAATAATGTCACTTAATTTATACTCAGCTACAGTGAAAGAAATCTTAAAAGGCTTGTGGGTGGCAGGAAATTACAGCGAATTACTGACATGTCACCATCAAAAGATTCAAATGACAAAATAAAACCGTAATAACTGGAGTAATAATAATAACAGTAATGAAAGACCACTGGTTCTGGTTGTATAAATTCCTGACAACAGATCAACAGTTTTTGGCAACATTGTGTGCAATTGTGTGCAAACGGGGATTGTTGGTGGCATTTGTAGCGGCTTTTTGGTCTTTTACTCAGTTTCCCCTACGGAGAACAGGAGCAGCTGGGCCCACAAACAGTGAAATTTTTGGTGCTTTTTAAATTAGGTTAGGAGGGGCAAATGAAAAGGTAGTTAGGGATCCATTGGTGTTTCATTCACGCTGCTTTTCGGCAGACAGATGACACCCTCAGAGGTAATCAGAGCCTTTGTTCAAAATCAACTAGGAGGTCGTCCATGATGCGTCCCTGGCTTGCCGCTGCCTGAATAGAAGATGTGTACTGCTTTGTACCATCAGGAACAAATATGGAGAAATTTTGTCATACGGTTTAATTGATTTTTTTTTCCTCTGTCAGTTGGTGAGGAAAAAATCAACTGGAATTACAGCCTTTCTTGTTCCACACAGTGACTCTGGATCATGTCATCAGATTCAAGAGTTCCAGAACCCTTCTGGAAGCCAGGGACAGAGGAGAAAGAAGGATCTAGGCCATCACAGGAGATGCTTGTGGCATTTCACACCAGCCAATGAGATGTCTTCTAACACCCAAGCTTGGGGTGAAACTTGTGGCTGGGCAGATAGTGGCTCTCAGCATATTCACCCAGAAGTTAGTGGACAAAGAGCACCTGCAGAAGCATGCAAGGACGGGCTGCGGAAGCAGGGAGGCGGGGAGGTTCCACAGCCTCCTAAGGGAGGGCTCAGAGTTGCTTGCATGCCCTGCTTCCTTGTAGTCTCCAAGTCATGGTCTGGGGATGGGGCACAAACCTTGTGCTTCATAGAGGGAAATCCTTAATGGCCTCTGGGATTAGCTGTGATAGAGGTGATTTAGGTCTAGGGGAGACGCAGCTTTTGCTTGGCAAAGTTAAAGGTGGCCTACGTGTGTGTAAGAGGTTCCGTATATACAGATGCATGTGATGGTGAGCCACTTGGCCCTCACGGTATTGCTTTAGTGGAGAGGGACAAAGAGAACGGTGGAACTACCAGATAGGCCTGTGGCTCCAAGCCTGTCCTGATCTGGTTTGTATAGGCTTGAGGAGGGAAAAAGAATTATATATAAAACTAGAAAAGCACTGTTAGTTTCAGATAGCTGTTAAAATGGTGATATAGACCTGTGTTTATTTTATCATAGGAGATCACTCCCATGATAAAAGGGTCTTCTCAAAAAGCAATATGCATAGTTTGCTACCAGTGGCCTAAATGAAAGTCTGTTTCTACATAAAGAAATTTGGAAGAATAAATTTCTAAAGTTTGTAGTTACTTAAAATAAAACCATGAAGTAATATAAAAATACCCAGATTTAAAGCTTGAGAAATGGAGAGGTGTGATCATCTAGGGCTTCCTTAGCACAGAGCTGCTGCCAGAACAAATAGCCTAGTCACTGATGCTCACTCAGCTCCCAGGCATAGCCATTCCTATTCTGTCCTTCAAAGCACTGAGTTTGTAACTAACACCTTCACCAGTCAGAAATGGCTACAACTTCATTCAGAGAACGTAACAGTCTTTCTTTCTTTCTTTCTTTCTTTCTTTCTTTCTTTCTTTCTTTCTTTCTTTCTTTCTTTCTTTCT
>NW_026591918.1:7132702-7148015 GCF_907164565.1 Psammomys obesus | reverse complement strand
TCTTTCTTTCTTTCTTTCTTTCTTTCTTTCTTTCTTTCTTTCTTTCTCCCTCCCTCCCTCCCTCCCTCCCTCCCTTCCTTTCTTTCTTTCTTCCTTTCTTTGTTTTTCCAAAATTTTATATTAGTTTATTTACTTTATATTCTGAGGGTGCCCCCTCCCTTCCTTCCTCCCAGTCCCCCCACTTCTCCTTTCCCTTTTCCCTATCCTTCCCCCACGGAGAGAAGGGGAGCACTCCCACCCCCTGGGATTAACCTTCCCCAGCACATCAAGTCACATCAGGACTGAGCATATCTTCATCCCCTGAGGCCAGACAAGGTAGCACTGCCAGGGGGAAGTGATCCAAAAGCAGGCAACAGAGTCCACGTTAAAAACCTCCCCCTCCCACTCATCAGGTGCCCCATATGAAGGCCAAGCCACCTGTTGGCTACATGTGTGCAGGTCCAGATCATGCCTGCTCCTTAGTCGACATCTCAGTCCGTGAAAGCCTCTGTGTGACTGGATTAGTTGTTTCTGTTGGTCTTCTTGTGAGGTTCCTGTCCCTTTCAGGTCCTCATCTTTCCCCCAATATTTTCACAGGATCCCTAGAGTTCTGCCCCATGCTTAGCTGCAATTTCTAACATCTGTCTCGATCTGATGCTGGCTAGAGCCTCCCCATAGTCAGGTTAGGCCCCTGTCTGAAAGCATAGCACAGTATCATTATTAGTGTCAGGGGCTGGCTCTCTACCATGGGGTGGGTCTCAGGTTGAGCCAATTATTACATGAACTTTCCCTCAACCTTTGTTCCCTCATTATCCCTGCACTTCTTGTAGGCAGGGTAATTTTTGGATCACAGGCGAACACAGCAGTAAGCAGATGACATTCACAAGCTTCTATGCAGGACACTTACAGCTCTTGTAATTTCCATACCTCCATGTGAAAGCAATCTGGAAGCATTGCCATGGTTGTTATCCTTATGGTCATCATAGGTATCAGCATTGCCATCATTCCACCAAGTACTTCTGTTGCTGCTTCCATGTAGAATGTCCCCCAATGGCTCTTGTGCTTGAACACGTGTTCCCCAGCTGGTATCACTGTTTAGGACACGGTTTCCTTGCTGGAGGAAGTAGGTTATACTGCATGGTCTTTGAGGTTTTTACTTCCTGAGCAGCCATTCTCTAGCACTAATGCCATGCCTTGCCTACCATGATGTACTGCGTCCCATGGAACTGCAAGTCAGCATAAACCTCTCTTCCCTTAAAATGCTTCCTGTAATGTATTTTGTGGCAGCAGTGACAATAGCTAATACTCTTTCTCATTTGCTAAGCTTCCCTTGCTGTTCCCCACACACGTCAGGCCACTTAAATGGTATACCTCTGTGAAATTGGAAGACTGTTGAGATGATTCCCGGCCTCAGGTAGTACAATAGTTGAGGGTGATATGGAAGTTCTCTCTCTCCAAACCCCAGCTCAGACTTATCCTGAGATTTTCTTTGCCTTTAATATTTTAGAACTCCAGCCCTTGTTTAGGCTCTTAGCTAGCATAAGTCCTCCTTGTCTAGTTGAGTATTTTCTTACGGTCTCAAAGAAATCCTGATCCAGTGGAAATAATTCCCAGTCTGATCTCATTGGTAGAATCAGAAACAAAAGAAATGAATAACAACCAAAACACCAGAGTGACAGTGTTTCCCTGCTAGCACACGAGAATGATGGCTGAGGCCCTATCTCTCAGGTGGAGGAGGGGATGGAAAACGCTCAGAGCAGCTGCATTCGAATATGCAGCACTTATCTTGCTATGCAGGCAACTTATAGAAAAAAATAATTAATCAAACTTCATTCTAGAAAAAGAGCATTAAGCCTTCATCAACAACAGCACAGAGACCTTGCCGTGACAGGAACACAACAATAAAGGACTCATTTTAGCAGAATTAACAGGAAGAAATTAGCCCCACATATCCTTCCTTTTTATCACAGTGTGCTGCATTTACATATTTTGAAATTTCACATTTGCATAGTCAATGACTTTAAATTAGAGGCTCACATCTCCTCCCTGATGTTTGTCATGTGTATAACTTGTCTTAATAACTGAGTTGTTAGGATTTAAAATAACATCTATTTAATCATTGCCCCCCACCAAACACGAAGTACCTCGCTACCCTTGCATTATTTTAAGCAGCTTTACTGAGATGTACTTCACATGTGACCAAGACACATGAGGGTGTGTGTGTGTGTGTGTGTGTGTGTGTGTGTGTGTGTGTGTCTACTTAGGCTGAAACACGTGTCAGTCAAGGTTAGGCTCTCTGACTTATCTGGAAACTGCAGCTGTGACTAGAATGGTGGAAGAAAGCTTTGAACTAATGCCCGCTGGGAGCAGGGTAATGTGTACATTTCTTTGAGAATGCCTGTCCCCTCAAGAAGAAGGAACAAAGGCTCAAGAGTAGAGTTGCAATTTGTTGATTTTTTTTCTTTCTGTCCTGTTACCTTCATCTACCCATCATCTGAATGGAAGGGCACAGTGTTCACCCACCTGGCAGTACCTTCCTGGCCCATGTCACCCACAGGATGGGCTACTTGTCATGTCATCCTGGGACCTTGAGTTATCCAGTGTTAGCTAGCTAGATAACTAGATGGGAGACATCTACTGGAAAGGAGTTAGAGGGAGAGAGAGAGAGAGAGAGAACTGCTTGTAGCTGGTGCCTAAGTAGGGCGAGTGGAAAGCAAAGGCGACTGACCAGACCACCATCTAGGCTGGCATATGGCTCTGGGCAAAGGTTGTGGCAGGTGACAGGTGGAAACTAGAGTAAGGTAAAAAGTAGGAAAAGGAAGTAGTTGGTGGTGAGGCTGGAATCTAGCAAAAGTAGGGGTTCCTGTGAAGTCTGTAAGGTGGAACTCAAGGCTGACAAAAGTATTTCATTTCTGTATTTATTTGAATGGTTCCCTCACCACCTACCACGGGACGTTTTATTCCAATACCTCACAAACCCAGCTCGGTGAGCAGCAAATATTCCTGGATGAGGCCTGGCTCCTTCGTGGCTGGCCATCTCGCCTACTCACCCCACTGAGTATGCTCTGAGGACGGAGGCGCAGGCACCCACCCAGGGCTCAGAAGCGATGCTTGCGGGTCCCAGAAGCCTGCTCACAAAGCCCTCACTTTACTTCCAGCTCAGTTAGCAGATGGACCAAGTTCAAGGCTGTCCTATTTTAGGGAGTCTGCCACCCAACAAGGACAATTAGTGGGTGGAAGAAATCTAGTAGGGACCAGCCCAAGAAGGAAAATCATCTGTTAATTCTGCAGCCTACATCACACTGGACTTTCATGGTAAAAGCAGTTATAAAGAAAGAGCCTGTAATTTGCAGACTTTCAGGAATGGCTTCTTAGAGCAGGTACTTTCAGGAAGTCTCAGGGGTCCCCACAATTTAAAGAGGCTGGCTTTTGGCATGACCTTCTCTTGTAGAAGCAGGACAACAGGGCATTTGCTTACGGTGTGTCCTCTGCTTTTGGGGTGTAAAATGCAAGTTTTTTCCTATGCCCTCCCTAGCATCCTAATAATTACATGGAGACCTGTTATGTTCCTTAAAAGCTTCAGGCACTATAGCTGGGCAGTTACTGAGCTATTCTAACTTGACTGTGCTGGCCTAGCTATCTCCCAGCCATGTGGCTGGCCTGTTACCTGCCATCTTAGTTTCGCCCTGGCTGTTCCTTCTCCATCCATCTCCTCATGGCAACTCCTCTCTCTCCCTCTCTGGACCTCACCTGAGACCCCTCTCTGTCTGGCCTTGGAAGTCTCACCTTATTCTCTCCTGCCCAGATATTGGATGTTCAGTTCCTTGTTAACCAATCAGAAGGTGATGGAAAACAATGTCTACATAACATTGAGACAGGAGATGCTTCATAAAAATGATAGCACCAGAGTCTGGCCTCAATCAGATGTGCGCCTGCATAGAAATCAGCATTTCAATAATACAGAGACAATCTTTACAACAGTGTGCAAAGACATTATGCCAACACTGGGGCTTTTATGTGCACAGATACCCAGAATGCCCTTTGGGAAACTGGCTCATTGCTTCTTTGTGGAGCAGTGTATGTGACAGTCTGATATATGGAGAGCTGGGCATAGCTACCATTCTTGAGAGACATGCATCCCATTCTCAGTTTCCTCACCTGTAAAATGGACATCCTGACATGAGGCCAGGCTCTGGGCAGGACAGTGGTAGGTCAGTGTTTGAGTCCAGGCTGTGTGCTCCTGCTTGAGATAGAGACAGCCATGCATCTGACCTCAGCTGAGCAGTGTGGGGACAAATGAGGAAACATGGTACAGCATGAGCTTAGCATCGTGGCTGTGAGAGGACTCCGTGAGTGTGAGATTTACCAGCAATGTGAATGTGAAGCATGCCAGGCCGGAGGAACGTGGCTCTGGTCCCGTCTCCGTTATTTAGTAGATAGAGCCATCCTGTCTGATGTGAACAACCCACACTCCAATGTGGTCAACTATAAAGCAGGGTTACAATGTGTAGCCAATATGAGAAAACTTCTATAGAAAGTCTTTTAGCCCAGTGTCTGTGTTGTGCAGCAGTAGCCTCCAAGCAGAGCAGCTGCTCTTTTTATCAAATCAGCTATGCTTGCTTGCGAAGGGCACAGTTAGGAGTCCTTTGGGCATGGATATTCCCTCCTAGAAGGAAGGAAGGGCTGGGGGCTTAGTGGACTCTCACGACAGTATCCAGCCACGGCTCCCAGCCACTTGTATGTGATTTATCCTCATTGCATATGGCCAGCCTTAGTAGACTCTAGGAGGGGCTAGAATATAAAGAGTGGGGAAAATTCATGGGAAGAAGGGGAAGGCCATTCTCCATTCTGGGTGAAGACTTGTCAGCGTGTCTACTTTATGGCCACCCATGCCCTGAAAGCAAGCCTACTATTCCCATTGGTCCCCACCTGCTGTCTCACTTACAAGGAAGCTTCCTGCTTGGCACAGGATAACTTCCTCAGGAGCCTGTCTGTAATCATTCCCAAGAAGGATGATGGACAAGCATTCAAAGTGGAACATGTCTTTGTTTTGTCGAGGTTAGGGGTCCATGATTCCTGGTGGTGTTCTATCTTCAAATTATTATTACTTGTATAGGGAAAGTCAGAGCAGGGAATCTAAGAGTTTTTAGATAAGGAAACTACCCTGTGCTCAGAAGCCTGGCCTTTCATCTCAGCAAAGGATTGACAGCATGGACAGACAGCAGGCCAGTCCCTAGTGTACCAGAGCCAGTATGGAGCCCAGGGCTGGGTCGTACCTGCCCAGCAACCTTAGCAGCTGCATATGCTAAAGTGTACTAGGGCAAAAGCAGCTACACATGCTCTTTAAATTCATGGAAGGTATGTGAAGAATCTTAAAGAAATGCAGTGAGTATACGAGAGGGAGGAGGCCATTTGCACTGACACAATTGGAAACTGTGTGCACCCTGCCATGAGGGAATGTGCTGTTTGTGAGAGAAGTAGTGAACACCACATGTGGATCTTGCATGAAGTAATGAAAGTGAAATTGAGAGCATTTAAAACACCCATGCATTTATACATGCACATGCATGTTAGGCTGTATACCAGGGAGGGAGGAGCATGGGGTTTGTGAAAGGCAGGTCTGAAGGGGGAAATGCCAGGCCAGGGAGGGGCCGGAGATGCTAGTGTGTTTTAAACGTGAGTAACTCAACCTTCCCTGTAAGCAGACATGGATGAGAGACAGATTGACTACACCAGGCAGGCTGCTGTGGTGAATGGTGCTGCTGACGTCGAGGCCTGAGAATGCAGAGGTGGACTGACATTTATCATTACCTCCCTTACTGACTTTCTTTGTACTTGGCCTTTTCTTTTAATACCCTTGGGAGGTTGATTGTTGACCTGGCTTGCTCTGAGTTACTTCAACTTGATGCATGAGGTAAGATAATTTACAGAGGATGGGTTTTGTTCTTTCTTAGTTCTACAGGTTTGGAAGTCCAAGCCCCAGGCCCTAGCATGTGGTGAGGGTCTTGTAACTGTACCTTCCTTGCAGAAGGTAAAAGTCCCTTTGTCAAGTGCTTTCTAAGGAACACCAATTTCATGCACCAGGCAGGAGCCAACATCACTTATTTGCCTGTTAAGACCCCACCTCTCAAAATTACTGTATTGATAACATCCTAATTTGGGACACATTCAAGCTAAGGAGGGGGGAAAACTTCACAGGAGGGAAAGCTTCACAGCACAGATGCCTACAGTTTGGTCCAAAAACCGTTATCCATCCTTCCTGTACCATGCCCCTTGATGAAGAATGCCTTTAAAATGGATGCACTTGCAACAGCACCCTGGCTAAATTTTGAATTGCTTGAGTCCTACTGTCCCTATAGCAGCTGAAAATGAAGTATCCCACAACAGCTGAAGGCCCTATGGGACACCATGTTGGCTCTTCCTTAGTATAGGAGAGTTTCTCAATGGACACATTTGCCAGTTCTCATACTTGAATTAATGCTCCCAAAGCTCATGTTTTATCCTTATTTGTTTCTTGTGTCTTTGGCCATATTACCCCAGTGCTGTACCCTTTCTTCTTTCTTCTGTCCCTGAATAAACTGGCCACTTAAATGGCCTTTTATATGTAGCATCTGAACACTTGTCTCTCATAGTGAGGGCTATGTGAAACTAAATTCATCAGGAAGATGCCAGGCTAGGATGGCCAAATAACAGCTCTACTCTATGTTAATTTAATTGTCCATACCAGATCAAGATATGAACTCCTTCCTTGTCTTTAAGATCTGGGCTTGGGGTATAGGTCAGTGATAAAGTGTTTGCTGTATAAGTGTGAGGACTTGAGTTCAGATCCCCAGCTCCCATGAAAAGCTAGCCATGATGGCATGGACCTTTTAAACATGAGCATTGGGAGCAGAGAAAAGGAGATCCTGGGAGCGCCTGGTCAGACACAATTAGCCAAAACAATGAGTTCCAAGTTCAATGAGAGACACTGCCCCAAAAGCTGAGATGGAGACGCAACCAAGGATGACACCTAATTTCCAAACATATCAACATGAACAAGTGTACTTGCTCACACATGCCTGCTAATACAGACACACACACACACACACACACACACACACACACACACACACACACATAGAGTCACACAGGCACACACACATGACATATCTGCCTCCCTTCCTTCCAAATGTCTGGGTGCCTTTCTTGTCTGGAGGAGTGGCTGCTGGCAGAGTTGTTCAGTGCTTCCAAAAGCAAACAACACCAGTCAATGGCAGTGACAATAGACTGTGATGGAAGAGGTAACCAACTCAGAAACTGTTCTGAGACTCATCATCCAGTAATGATTCTGTTTTATTATGGAGGTTAAATTATAGCAATCACAGGTGCACAAAGGCACTGTCGTAAGCAAACACTCGGCAACAATGTTTTTCTCCTAGAGCTTGGGTGATGGGCACCATGAATAAAACCAACTTGTTTACTTTGGACCTGAAAGGAACACAGGACCCCTAGCCTGCTGTGTCATGTGGGCCTTTTCTTTTAAGTGTGTTGTGAGCATGTGTCTATTGACACAGAAAAGATGGCGAACCTGAAAGTGTCCAGCCATGTTCATTATCTTTTCTACTCTTCATATTCAGCCCAATGTGTGTGTGTGTGTGTGTGTGTGTGTGTGCATGTACTTGTGCTATGATAAACTATGAGAAGGTGAATATTTGGCCTACTGATTACCAATTTATATAGACTGTCTCTCTTTAAATGTTTTTTAAAACAATTTAAAAATGTTTTAAATTGTCTAGGTGTGTCTGTGCATGCATCTATACCTTAGCACATGGGTAAAAGTCAGAGGTCAACTTGCAGGAGCTGGTTCTCTCTTTCCATGTGGGTTTGACAGATTGAACTCAGGTCATTAGGCTTGATGGCAGGTACCTTTACCTGCTGAGCCATCTTGTTGCCTCTAGACAGTCTTTTAGACATTCCTCAGTGTGCCATCTAAAGAATTTGTGTATTACAGAATGTTTAACTTAAGTGAAGAAGCTGGATCTTGGAGTTCCCCTGGATCCAGGTACAAGTCCTGGCTCTGCCTCTTGGTAGCTGTGTGACTGAGGGAACATAATTTTCTCTTTGTGTCCTGGGAATGCCAACTGTAGAAATGAGGGTTTTGGTTGATCTGGTTCTTGAGGCATAAGGAATACATAACCTGTAACATGTGTCTTAATTCTGGACCCACACAAGATATTCATCAGTTGTTCTACTTGTCAGTCATTGTGACCTTCATCTCCACAGACATTCCAGTATCTCCATGGGCTTGTCACTTTCACGCACTTTGGCATTTTTCAGTCTTTTGAATTTGATTGTACCAGGGAATGGTATGGACTCAGGAACCTAATGTTTTAAATACAGGAACCTGATCACCCCTACCATTTCTCATTTCTTTTCAAATGAAATCAAAACCCATTGGTAGATGCATGACATGGTTATGGCCTCTCCTGACTGTAGCAGCTATGACCCTGCTAAGTCCCCATAGTGACCTCTATTGGACCACCGTTTAGTGGTCCAATAGAAATCCCGTTGGCCAGAATCTGGTTTTTCTTAGTTTACCCAGAATCTTCTTCTTAGACAAGGCCCTGGATGCCTTATCTAAGAGGGAAACTCTCCCACCTTACCTCAAAATGACACCTCTTCCTTCCTTTATCTCCCATACTATTCAGCTATAATTTTCTCTCATGTTGTCTTGTTTATATATTTTCTTCATGAATCTCATCAGTGTATGTTTTATATTCTTTTGCTGTGAAGAGATACCATGGCCAATGCAAATGTTTTTTTTATGGTATTCATTTTATTATTATTCTTATTTATTACAATTTATTCACTTTGTATTCTGGCTGTTGTCCCCTTCCTCATCTCCTTCTGGTCCCACCCTCCCTCCCTTTCCCTGTCCCATGTCCCTCCCCTAGTCCACTTACCAAAGAATGCCACTTACCTTATGGCTGGGATGTAAGAGAAGAGAAGAAACAAGGTTCAATAGAGCATTCAAGGACATGCTCTCAAAGACCTAACGACCACCTATCAATTCCTACTTCTCCAAGTTTCCCCTGTCGCCAATAGTGTGTGCTGGTGACCAAGCCTTCTTGGAGGATATATTAGGCAGGGTTTTCTAGTGGAACAGAGTTTCTAGAATGAATATATATATATATATATATATATATATATATATATATATATGTGTGTGTGTGTGTGTGTATATATATATATACACACACACATTTATACCATGCATAGGTTATAATTTATTATGTTACTAATTATATACATACATTTTATAGAGAAAGAGATGGTAAAATTTATTTGAATGACTTACAGGCTGTGGTCCAGCTAGTTCAACAATGACTGTCTACTAATGGAAAGTCCAAGAATCCAGTAATTGTTCAGTCCTTGTGGCTGGGTTTCTAGGCTGGACAAGGATGAGGACAAGGATGAGGAGGATGAGGAACCAGAGGGGTCAGGGATACACCAGGAGAACAAGAACTACAAAATCAACTGACCATGACTCCTGGGGGCTTGCAGATATCAGGGAGCCTGTAGCAGTCTGACCTAGGTCCTCTGCATATATGTTATGTCTGGGTAGCTTGGTGTTATTGTGGAACCCTAACAGTAGAAGCAGGGGCTGTCCCTGACTCTCTTGCCTGCTTGTGGGACCTTTTGCCTAGTCCGGCCTGGCTGTGATGGTATATGCCTGGTCCAGCCTCGATGTGATGGTATGTGCCTGGTCTATTGTAGCTTGTTATACCATGGTGTTTGGTTGATGTCCCTGGGAAGCCTGCTCTTCTTTGAGGGGAGAAGGAGAGGAGATCTGTGGGAGAGGGGAAGTGAATGTTTGAGGGGGAGGCTCTTGGACAGGTGGGAGGGGAACTATGGTTTGGATGTAACATGTAATGTATGAGAGAAGAATAAAAATTATAGAAGAAAAAAAATCCTCCCCGGTGTACCCAGCTGCTTGGTTTTTAGTTAATTTTAGATGTAGTCAAATTGACAACCAGGAAGAGCCACCGCAAGTGACACTACAGCATCTTCCAATTACCTTGCTTTCATTTTTTTCTTTCACTGGACTCTGAGTCCCACTAGGAGAAAGACTGTCCTTTGAGTGTTGGTTTAGCAAGGACAGCGCCTTCTATGGGGTCCATGCTCAGTGAGGTAATGTATGTAACCAGACAGGCTTCTAGGGTACCTAAGAGCTGATTGGAATAGTTCACTTAACAAAAAGATTTGAAACCTAAGTACTTTAAAACTATCCAAATCAATTCTAACCATTTTAAAATACAAGGCCACAACATAGTTCTTTGCAAGAGGGTTGTAGGGCACACTAGACACACTGTAGGAGACAGAGTTAAAACTTCTAATGACACTTTAGGGCATCTTCACCTTCAGGGTATGAAGTGACTGAGATACAAGATTCCTTCACATCCCGATTTTCTTGTGGTTTTTAAAGGGTGTCATTTGTGTGATAACCTGTCAATATTTATGAAGTAATTATGACTTTTACACTCACTTATTCAGTTGTGGCAGACATTTGTTAGGGAAGAAAGACTTCTCCAATCATGATGAGTCACAGTGGTTAGCTCATTTATAATGGTGACAAAGGAAAAAGAAAACTGACAAGGGGCTGGAGAAATGCTCAGTGGTTAAGAGCACTGTCTGTTCTTCCAAAGGACTCGAGTTTAATTCCCAGCACCCACATGGCAGTTAAATAACTGTCAATAACACTGATTCCAAGGGATCTGATACCTTCACACTAATATACATAAAATAAAATAAAATAAAATAAAATAAAATAAAATAAAATAAAATACATTATTTAAAAAAAGAAAAGTGACATGGTTGAAGGAAAAAAAATGCCTCCAGAAAACAGGTTATAGGTATGTTAATTCCATTGTTTTTAAAAGATATTTACAACATTGCATCTAATGTTATTCATATAATATAATAGTATAATTTTCTCCACCAATAATTTATTATGAAAATGTTCCAATGTATATACAACAAAGTTAAAATAAACACCCAAGTCACTCATCTATACTTCTTATAGTAAGTCTCTTCTTTATATGTCTGTCTCTTTATCTTTCCCTCTAGTCATCCATGAATACATCTTACTTTTGGCATGTTTAGGGTAAATTTTAGACTTGTCAGTAGCTTCTTGTAGAGACAGGATCTTTCTATGTTGCTGAGGCTGGCCCCAAACAACTAGCTTCAAGCAACCCAACCTCCTGATCTCCCAGTACCTTGGATTAAAGATGCACTTGACTGTACCTGGCTGTTGATAAGACTTATAACAGTCTATTTGGCTTTGAAAAAGAAACAAGTCATATTTGAAAATGCTCAGTATCAAGTAGGATAAGCAACATGCTTACTCAGAAGATGATTGCAAATGAATTGGAAAAAGAAAGACACATGCAATACTTTGATGTTATTTAGAATTCCATTGTATAATCGTGTCATAGTAGTTTATCAGTTGAAGAACATTTAATTAAAAGACATTACATTGGGAAAACATGACATTCTCTAATCAGAGGAGACATTTGGATTTCGGTGCTTTTCTATTTTAGTAATAGACACTATGATTCTCTCTGTTTTCCCCTCTACACAGCAACTGTTACATCATGTCCTGATTTTTTTCATAAGTATCTGTCCCTTTATGAGTTCTGATCTACAAAATGTGGGCAGTCTGTTAAACAGGTCACCCTGCTGTTTGCCATGGGGGAGAAGGCCCAAGTGTTTCTGGCTCCATAATCTACCTGACCTTGCCTCCTGGCATCTCCTGCTCTATTAACAACCCTCTTCTTTCCTCCCTCTGATTGTTTTCCACCTTCTGTCCTCTTACCTGGACTGCTTCTTCCCTAGGGAGGCATGCAGTGTGCCATAGATTTCGTTTTCATTTCTGTTTAAATGTCAGTCCTCCGAGACTTTCCTTGTTTACCCGAAAATAACATCTGTGGTCATTCTGGCCAGGTGACTCACCACATTCCTCTTATTGATTATTGATGTCTGAGTTACCTCTGTGCTTGTTGCTACTAAGGAAATCCCAGAGAAAGTGTGGCATTCCTTGAAGCTCGGAGCTTATTCGCTCTATCTTACACATTCCCTAAGCTCTCAGATTCCAGCTATGGCTGACAGGCCATTTCATCATAAAGCCCCCACCCCCACCCCCGGGGTAGATTCCCTGAGCAGAGCTGAACCGGTCTATTCTCAGCTTCATGGGTAACTTGATAGAGGGATAACAGGAGGCCATGCACAGATACGATGAAGCCCAGAGGTTCAGTGGAGAAATGTAGAAGGGGCCAGGAAGGGTGCCTCTCCTTGACATGAGGTTCCTACAGATAGACAGCTTTAAGGAAATGAGAGCCTCGGGATGGGATTTTGTCATCTGCTTGTCTGGGTCCTCTAGTCTGAGAGGTTGGCAAGAATTGGTAGTATCTCCTTCAATTGATGCTACTCAGTACTGAGAACCTGCTCCATCCAGCCGCTGTTGGAAAACTGGTGATCCTTTACATCATGCTAGCTCCTGGTGGGATGCTTGTACAGCACACATAATTACACTCCTTCCAACTTGACTCTCTTGGTAGGGAGAAGCTGTTTGCTTTTTTTTTTCTTTTTTTCTTTTATATTCTAAGTACCCTAGGGGTCAATAATGAGAGTCAATCATTATCATGATAACAGCATAATAGGTAACAATTTAAGAATTTTCAATGGCCAGGCATGGTTCTAATCCTATTACATATATGAGTTTATTTAATCTTCACAGTGATAATAGGGACAGATATTGCTATTTTCCTGCCTTGCTGAAGAGAAAACTAACACCCAGGACTAAGTTACTTGCCAAAGACCACACAGCTGGCAAGTGGGTAAGCCTGGAATGGGGCCCATCAACACAGAGATAATATTTATTTTAATAATATGTTAACAATAATACAGATGCGGTATAATATGATGGAGTCATCTTTACACATATGAGAATGTTTATCCTGGAGTGAACTAACTGGAGTGTCCCAAGATGCTAATCTCTGAGCCATCATTGTATAATGCCATATGTGTGGCAGATATTTCAAGATGAGCAAGAGGACTGTGGGACCAAAGAAGATTACTGTCTTGAACTAGAGATGAAGTCTGCCCTCAGAGCTGTCATTGAAGGTGACAGGACCAAGTATTGTTATAAAAATATTAAGTTCTGTTCAGATATGAAGAGGGGGTGATGGTGGTCTCTGTACAGGAAAGATGAGAGGGGAGCTGATTATAGACTTAGGCTCCCTGGAGAGGTAGGGTGGGTACCACTCTCCAGCTACACTGTGACTAGAGACTTAGGAGCAGGACTTCTCTCAGAGCTTAGTTGACACTCTAAACCTCGGAGCCTCATGTCCCCTTCAGATGACAAGTCGCTGAAAAAAATGGTGCTAGACACATGAGTGACCTGCTGAATCACTGAAAATGCCTTCTGGAGATCAACGGCCATGAAGTCAGTGCAGAGGTGAGCCAGGGCTAGTCTGATGTCAAAGCTTTAGCACGGGCAGTTTATGGCCTGGCCTGGGAGGATAGATACCCTGCCAGAGTCTCAGCAAGGGCCTTCTTTAAGCAGGAGACCCCCCCCCCCCGAGATGTGGATCCACAGAGAATCGACAGCTGTACTATGTCGCCTCCTTTCCATCTCAACCTTCCAGCCTTCACAGAAATGCCATACCAGTATGCACACTCCCTGCTCAGGGAATTCCTTGATGCTGCACAGCTGAAGCGAATTTAGTATGCTAAGGGACCGTTTACCTTTCCCCCAATGTATTCAACCTAAAAAGCAGCATCTAGAACTTGTGAGCTTAAGGCTCCTCTGGAGGACGTCTGGAGAGCTTTTAAGAAAAGAGGGAACAAGTCAGGAGCCTGACACAGAGGACCTCTAAAAAGCTCTGCCCTGCAGACTATCAATGTAGATACTGAGACTTATGGGCAACCTTTGGGCAGAGTGCAGGGAATCTTATGAAAGAAATGGGAAACATTAAGATCTGGAGAGGACAGGAACTCCATAAGGAGAGCAACAGAACCAAAAAATCTGAGCACAGGGGTCTTTTCTGAGACTGCTATTCCAACCAAGGACTATGCATGGAGATAACCTAAGACCCCTGCACAGATGTAGCCCATGGCAGTTCAGTGTCCAAGTGAGTTCCATTGTGATAGGAACAGGGACTGTCTCTGACATGAACTGATTGGCCTGCTCTTTAATTTCCTCCCCCTGAGGGGAAGCAGCATTACCAGGCCACAGAAGAGGACAAGGCAGCCACTCCTGATGAGACCTAATTGACTAGGATCAGAATGAAGGAAAAGAAGTCCTCCCCTATCAGTGGACTTGGGGAGGGGCATGCATGCAGAAGGTGGAGGAAGGGAGGGATTGGGACAGGAGGAAGGAGGGAACCACAGGGGGGGGTGGATACAAAGTGAGCAAAGTGTAATTAATAAAGAAAAATAAAATAAAAAATAAAAAAGTTAATAAAATAGAGAGGTAGGCAGGATCTGGGAATAGTTAGGATTGGAAAAAAACATGATCAAAATACATTGTATGAAAAATTTTTAATTAAAAATAATTATATTTAAAAAGGTTAATAAACAGAGCTTCAAACAGAAAAGAAAAAAAAAAAAAAAGGACACAGTACATAAGAAGCCCCTGTGTAGTGCAGGGAGAGCCTATCGGGATGCCTTGTAAATATGGGGGCAGGGAAGCTCTGAAGACTTATCTTACGATGTTCCATGAACACCTAAATCTGAAATTGCTCATATAAAATGTCGTTATATTACTACATAACTACTATACGATCTCCTGTATGCTTTGTGTCATTTCTAGATTACTTAAAACACATAAGACAATCTAAACACTTTAGGATAATTCTCATCCTTACAGAATTAACACACACACACACACACACACACACACACACACACACACACACACACAAAAAAAATCAAACAAACCCTAGACTGGGGAGATGGCCCAGTAGATAAAGTGCTTGCCGCAGAAGCATGAAGTTCTGAGTTTGAGTCTCTAGGACCTATGGAAAGCTAAGAACAGTGGTCTGTGTCAGTAATACCAGTGCTTTTGTGGGGAGGGGAGGCCATAAGTTCCTGGGAGCTTATGGCCACGTAGTGTGGCATACACAGCAGTGAACAATGAGATGGTGTCTCAAGCAAGCTGGAAGATAACCAAAAGTTGTCCTTGTTTTCTGATCTCATTTGTGTACTTTCATTTATCAACCTCCAACACAGGTGCGCGCGCGCACGCAAACACACACACACACACACACACACACACACACACACACACACACAC
>NW_026591918.1:7094465-7132692 GCF_907164565.1 Psammomys obesus | reverse complement strand
ACACACACACACACACACACACACACACACACACACACACACACACGACATAATTCAGCATGCACACTATTCCTCCCAACTATTTTTCGTCTGCAGTTGGTTGAATCCATGGGTCTGCAGCCCGTGGATACCACTACTAATGGGGTAGCAGTCTGTACTGATACCTTTTAGCTGGGTTCTTTTTTCTTTCATCCACTTCCATTTTGGCTGAAAGAGCCATGATCCATGGTTCACTCTAACATTTTAACTGTGAGATAAAATATTTTTTAATTGACAGAATCTCCCTACTAAAGTAAAAATGGGTAATTTTCTAGTAATTTTATTGCTGATATCCATATATTATGTTTCAGTTAGCAAACACTTGATAGCATGAACTCTCAGAGACATCTATTTCTTTTTAAATAGAATTCAAGACACATCATCAGGCAGTCTCTTGTTTGCAGAGGAAATACCTCTCTTTCTTTGCCCATAATTCAAGAGTTTCTCATTGTGAGGATTATTATGAATTGCGTTAGACTTGTCTGCTCATTTCTTTCTGCTAAGGATAGACTCTTGGGCGTGAAACACCTGCTTGCAAAGACTGTGTCTGCATACTGTAGTAAAGCAGAGAGTCCTCAAGATCTGCACAGGAACAGGGAGAAAGTGGATGTCAGTGGGAGGCAGGTTGTCAGAGAACCCCCCAAGAGGCATTCCCAGGAAGACATGATGAGTTTCTGAGCTGCTCCTGTCTTTTAACACTGGGCTTTGTGGTCATACTGTGGGGCTCTGGAAGAGAATCAGTAGGAGGACACACAGCAAAGCAAGAAGCTCCCTCAACCCAACCCCCAACCCAGCCTGCTGGGACTGGAGCTGGAATCTACCCGCCTGGCCTGTATCCATTCGTTCTGAACATTGCGCTTTCTCATTAGGAAGCTCTCATTAGGAGACCTTCTCTAAGAGGCAGCTCCTTTTAGGGATTCAGAAGCAAAGATAGCGCAGAGCCCATCACAGCGCCAGCCCCATCTGTCACTCCTTCTTGCCTCGGCCCTTAATGTCTCCCCAGATTCGGTGCCAAGCTGCTCATGCCTTATCTTCCCAGAGCTTTGCTGCGTTTATTTCACTTCATCTCTTGATTTCTTCATTCTTCTCATCTATAAAATTACCAATGAGCTGCTTTTATTTTTTTTCCGGTTTAATTAGGTTTAACTTTGTCCACAATTTCTCCTACAAAACCACACCACCCAGGCATCCATCAAATCTGCTGTGACTATCAGGTCTTGGTTTCTTAGGAGATGTCTTGTCCCACTATCATCCTGTTCAGCTGAGACTTCTTCAAATTCTCATCTTAAGAGTCCAAGCTTGGTGACCTGTCCATTGTCAACCTCAAAGGCATCTGTGTTTACCTCTGTCTAGAGCAGTTGCTAGCCTTCTACCAGTTGGATGTATATTAACACATTCATTCTTTGGACAAAGAGCCCCTTGGTTTAGGCATTGACTGTGCAGCCTCTATTCTACGTGTTGGTGGTTGGTGCTATTGGTGACTTATGACATTTTACCACCCATATTACTGATTGGATTCTATCTTTAGCTGTGGTGGCTTCTCTGGGTACACATAGCCACATTTGACAGGGAAGTGAGATTCTCTCCATTTTAAATTAAAGGCCATTCATGTCATTGAAATCTCTTTTTGAAAACTCCAACCGTGTGTCCAGTTTTGCAATGAGACTGTATCTTTTAATGACATTTGTTTAAGTAGGTGCTTAAAAATAAGTTGATGTTTTCCTATTTGAGGATCATCATTTCTTTATTTGCTTTTTATTATTCAACACTTTATTAAGCACATACTATCGTTGAGTTCTATAGAAGGCCCCTCATGAGATAGGAGTACATGGAGAAAGTAGAGTTTTTCTCTCAGTGAGCTGAGTGCGTGGATGTCAGGAGAGGTAGAGGACTATGGGTGCCTCAAGATAGCATTCGGAGGCTTAACTGTAGAGGTAGACACTCCTTGGGATTTTCCTCAGGTAACTACAAACTCATTCCTGGCAGCATCTGTTATGCATGCTTTATCAGAGCATACACAGAAACACCTAGACATTCTAGAACATTTAGCTCGACAGTTCTATTATCACCACCAGTATATTGCATCTTCGTGCTCACATGCCAGCAGAAGTCCCACAGGACTGAGTTCTCCAGATACTCAAAGTATTAGCCTTTAAAAATGTATGAGTTTTATAGGACATATGTCTCCCATGTATTCTCTCCCTATCTGCCCACATGGTTAGTGTTCTGGTTTAATATTTTCTTTGTAGCCTGTCTCATCATGTTTAATAACCATGTACAGTGCAGTCATTTAAATAGTGCGATACAAAGTTGTTCAGTTCTGAGCCGCATATTTCCAGATAGCCTGGATTTTGAATCCCTGGTCTTTAAGAACTTTCTGCCTCTATTTTTTTCTTATCATCCATAGGTGGATTCTTGCTTGCCACCATCTTTTAAAAGTTTCCCACTTTGGTATACCTCAGGATGTGGGAGAACATACAAGTAGGATTGTCTGAATAGTGTCCAGACTAGAGTCAGAGACATCCACATGCTTACGTTTTGTGTATAATCCTCTCAATCCTGGCTTCATCTCCATGTCAGAAGGCTCTAGATAACCAATGATAGTTACGGTACAATCTGTTTGAAGAGTGATCTGTCTTCACAGTTTGCATGAGTCCACCCCGAAAGTGCTGGACCATGTTGACACAGATGGTGACTCTGGGTGGGCTGGGGACATCGTATGCCTGTTCTGCAGCTCTAGCTCTAATCTGGAATTCCTGGGCTCAGTGACAGGAAGGAAGGGAGGCAGAGGCACCTGTCTGGGTTGGCAGCGGTGTTTTGAGGAATGGTCTCATTCTGTAGCCCACACTTCCCTGGAACTCATGGTATTCCTCTCACCTCAGCCTCCTGAATGCTAGAATTACACAAGCATCATACCATATCCAATTTTGTGCCATGATCTTTAACTTTGTGTCCTGCTCAGTAGGATTCTCCTTTGATCACCAGAGCACAGCCGCCTGCCACAAATGCCCTCTAGGTTTTATGTAAGTGAAGAAACCGGATAGGAAGGATTTTTATAAAGCTAGATGGCCATCTAACAAAGGAAGGAAATGGAGCCATCAAACCTAGAGTTGGGATCTTGCACAGAGTTGGTGAGTGGAGAAGGTTGTTCGCCAGATAGCAAAGAACAGCATGAGAGAACCTGGAGAGAGGGTGCAGTGGGCAAGAGAGCTTTCTGTCCAAGCATGAGGCCTGAGTTCAGACCCCAGCCCGCACAGTTAGAAAGCTGTGGCTCCATATTGTGTCACATGGAGAAAGACTCAGCAAGCCAGCTGAGAAAACCCTCATTAGACATAGCAATGTCCTCATCAAGCACATTGCTGTTCTTTGCCAAGACAGTTGCAGAACTCCTCTGGCTATGCTATGCTATTCAAGGTCCTGCCTGGTGCCGGGTAACTTTACTAAAGCACAGCCAAGTTCAGGCCTATCACCCCTCACTGTGCTGTCTTCATGTGATCACTTTTCAGAGCTCTCCATAGTGGGACCAAGCACCCCATGTGGTTGACCCATCTGGAATCCTTCCTTTTTTGTTTGTTTCCCCAGTGTCTTCTAGCCTCTGAGTTTCAGCTAAGTCTCCTTCTGGGTCCACACAGCCTTGGGTACTCTGCATTGTTTCTCCCTATGCTTGTCTCATTTCCTATTGGTCATAAGATATTATGACCCAGACATCCCTGCTTGTCCTTGTAATCCCAGCAGAGGTGCCAGAGCAGAGGTGCACCTGGGTTCCAGCTCTACCTGTACCTTCATCACACATGAGACATTATCCCCATGAACCTGACTGAGTCATTTACATGCATTGTGAGAAGCAACACCTGCTCTGGGGGATTCTTATGAGAATGATGTCTTGATCTGGACAGAGTTAAAAGCAATGGTGTGATGTTTACAGTTGTGTTACCATTCCTGTCTGTACCAATAATTAGTACTATTCCAAGACATCTAATACTTGTGAAAGTGAGCTGAACTTGTGTCAATCAGGCACACCTGTGGAGTTGCCTGTAAATAAGACTATATGTAGAAGAGTCACAACAAGAAAACAATGGCTTCTAAGGTCTTTAAAGGCCCTCCCAGCTATACCAGGCAATTCCTGGTCATGGAGCTAACAGAGGTGCTAGATGGCACATGGCTCCAACAATTTGGTAGAGTTGTTTGGAAATTCTTGTATGCCACTAGTATGCCATCTTTAAGGGTGATGAGTAGGAGAATGGTACTTAATTTAAATACCTTAGAAACTTTGGAATAGGTTGTGGTGGTAAATCCTATTGGGTTCTGGTCAATATAGTTGGTGGGTTTCTTGGGACCTAATTAATATAAGCCATGTGGTGCCCTTTCATGCAGAACAATTCTTCATAGTCAGATATAGTCAGATATAGATATGAGTGTAAATTCTCTGCACCAGAGTGACGTATATTTGTAATCCAGTCTGTCCTCTGCCTGCTGTGACTACGAGAATATTCTCTTATTTCCAAGGTGGGATGGTTCTCAATGGTGCTTGGGAACTTTGGCTCTGTAACGAAGTCATGGTATGATGTGCATGGCATTTTTTGATGAGGATCTGGCCCTCTTGCCCTTCCAGCCCTCCTTGGATTTACTGGAACCCAGAGTCATGTATGTCCGTGCTAACCACAACCACAACCCTGGATCCTGAGATGACCTCGTGCAAATGTTTTCTGTCCTTGCCAGGAGACTGCAGGGAGGGCAGACAAGCATGGGAATGAGATTCCAGAGCACTTGGCCAAGCCGCCTCCCCACAGGCTCCGGCTTCTTGCCATCCTATGCTGGCGTGGAAGCCGGGCCAAGTGCTTTTGCAGGAGAGGTGGGGAGCCCCAGGAAAGGCCCCCCAGGGTAGTAGTGAGTCCTGGACCAAAGCAAGCTTTTCTTCCATCTGCAAAGTCTTTCTGCCAGGATGATTTTTTTTATCATGTTTGCCCAAGATTCCCATTACCTTCTAATTGCCTTCCTTGTGTAGCTTTGGCTGCTATTTTCTTTCCCCTTTGGTGTTTACCCTGTCAAATATTTAAGAGCAGTTATCATGTCTCCTTAGCCAAGCTATACACATTCAAGGTCTTTTCATCTTTGCTCATAAATCTCAGCCTCGCAGCCCCTCAACACCTACCCATTCGTGCTGTGCACTGTTTGCTTTGGATCGGGTGTTGGAAGCGCAAGAATTTTTCTCCTTAGAATTATTGGCACCAGCGTGCACTTTGTAAGTCTGCTGCAAACATACTCACAGGGGGAATTAGGGAGACATGATTCAGTTTACTATGGTTTTAAGTACAGCCCAGGGCCTTTTAGCCCCCCGATGATATCTCTTTAAAATTGAATTTGAGGCATGGGTAAAAGTCAACAATGACTAGTGTTTCCATTACTTTAAAGCTTATAAAGTATGAAGGGTGTTTTTGAAGCCTTAAAAAAAGCAAGTATAATAATAAAGGGAAAAAGACAAATGGTACTATGGTGAGCTGCAAGTCAAATGGGCTTCTAGTGGTTTCCACCCCCCAGCCCCTCCCGGATGTCTTTGGGTCTTATTATTGTGAACTTGGGGTTTTCTATGAATACTTTTACTATTCAAAAATCAGTTTCATATATATGCATATATACACATACACACACACACATACATCCCTCTGAGCAATGGAAGCTTTGTAAACAAGGTTCACAGGTAGGTGTGTGTACGTATGTGTGCGTGTGCATATGTGTGCCTTGTTATAAAAATTAGTACACTTCAGAAAAGGAAGTATGAGGATGATTGAGTGGTAGTCTCTTGCCTGGGGAAGCCATGGCTGTCTCTTTAAAGATGTGATAATTTGACACTGGATTGTTTATGCCAGAAATATGGGGTTGAGGGGTGTTATTTATATATATAAATAACAAATATGTGTATGTGTAGTTTTGAAGATGACATTGGGAATTCAAATTATAACTCGAGGCTTTGAGTGTTCTAAGAAGTAAAAGATGTGAACCGAGCTTGCTATGGTTACAGTGGCTATCTTTGGAGACTGGGATGAAGTGTCCAGCAGTAGGGCTCTTGTATTCATCCTTGAAGAGATTCTGGAATGGGCATTTTTAAGTGGAGATGAAGGCCAGTAGGGTCAGGATGTGTTTGAAGTTAAGAGTCATCAGGCATTCCTCCTGGACTGGCCATGTGTGGAAGGTTGGGGGCTAGAGAGAAACGAATTCTAAGCTTCAGATTTTGTCCTGTAGCCTTCAGTTCCTCTCTGACCATGCTGTTTGAGATGTCAATGACAAATGCAAGTGGATATGTATAAATGATTCTTTTGGCTCTGTGGATCTTAAGCCCAGAGCAGGAGTGAGATAGGAGGTAGAGATTTGGGAAGATCGCTGTAGTATTATTAACAGTCTAGAGACAACACTGAAAGCCCGGATGAACAAAGTACTCTGTTGGCCTTATGTAGCCCCATCAGTCTTCAAACTGGAGAGCGTAAATAGCTAGACTACACCGCAGCCATCCTCATTGTCTGCTCCGAAGGCTGAGGCCAAAAACCATGGGATTGCTACGTTTTTGGAAGCTGGAACTAAGGCATCTTCAAAGATTATCTGGATGAAATACACTGTAGTTTGAATTCCATACCAGTCACAGAGGCTCCTGCTGCTGTGCTCTGGGATGAGGGTCCCCAGTGTCCAGATTGGGAAGCCAGCATCAACACAGGCCAGTTTCCACACCCTGAAGGAACTCATAGAGGGCACCTGAGTAGCAGTGGGGAACTAGTATTCTTCAAGCTATTTTACCTGCCCTTTTGGTCTCCCTTGCTGTGTGGGCTGCCCTTCTCCATCTCTGTCATGCTGTCTGCAAATCGGAAATCCTCACAGCCTTCTTTTTTCTCCTTGTTAAGAAGCTGCCAAACTCTGTGCTAACACAAGAGTTCGGGTCATTGCAAAGACACTGCTGATTCAGGGTTTTATATCTAATGAACCTTTATTGGCATGGAGGTCTAACCTTGATACAACATGCTGAGTTACACCTTGGCAGTGACTCACGGGTACTTCATTTCTGATCCCGTGAAGCCCTTTGACATTAATGTGAGCTGGCTTGGAGGGAGGTGCTGCCAGCAGGCAACCTACCAGAAGGAATAAAGGGTACATAGGAGAGTATCATTAAAATGTCAGTATTTAGTGTATTTAGTGAAAGTATTTAGTAGGTATTTAAATCTTAGTAAATATCCCATGAGAAATATTGAATTTGTTTGTTAGTGCAGTTTATAGAAAATGGACCATTATAACTCTATGTAGCCTATCCAGAGATATTAATTTCAGAAAGCTGAATTCCCGTGTCACTTGTGTTTGTCAAAATCACTTTCAGGGATGAGAAACATTCTTATTCTGAAACCTCAACCAGCACTTCCTTGCTGTCATAGCTTCCGTGTCACTTTCCTTCCTTGGGTTACTGGCAGAGCAAATTCTTCCTGGCAACTTTGCAAAGCCACAGGTGAAGAAAGATGGAATCTTTGTTTTTTTATCCTAGCTCTATACACAGGACCTTTCTCTGTAAGCTGCTGTGAGGACCTTTGGCTCTTCTTGACGTGCTGGGACCTGGATGTCAGTGTCCCAGTAAAGGCCACTCTGTGGGACCTGTGAGTGCTGGAACAATGCTTTGTTCACAGCTTTCAGTACCCAGCTTCTGCTTAGTGTAGAGTTGTCACTTTGTGAGCATTTATTAAGTGGACAAGTCAGTAAGCACAATGAACCCTCAGAAACTTAGAAAGAAAAGCTATCATTAACATATGTATGCAACCGTGTTAAAAGTCAGATGTTGCCCCTTGGGGTATAACATATATTCCACAAAAAATTGACATAGATTGAAATGATAATCATTTGTCACCTCTGTTATTAACAGGTGTTGGTGATGTAGCAAAACGATACAGCCATTACATGAGAAAATTGGCCATTTCTAGCAAAATTATACCTATCCTTACCATGTAGCCCAGCAATTGAGCTCCTTGCCATTTACACAATGAAGTTAGAAAATTATATTGTAAACATAGACACAGTTGTTTACAGTAGTGATATTCCCAAAAGCCAAAACTTTGGAGCAACCTAGAATAGATATATACACTTCGCAACATCCATGCAATGGAATATTACTCAGTTATACATAGATACAAATGCTGAAACTATGAAGACTGTTAAAATAAAAGAAGCAAATTTTCAAAGATTGCCTGCTGTCAGCACCCAGCCACATGCCCTTCTGGAAAAGGCAAAGCCATGGAGAAGATAGGAAAGATAGTTTCTCTAAAAGTCTGAGGAGGAGTGGACCGGAATGCTTACAGAACAGTAAAGCTTCTGTTTGCTACTGTAATGCATGCCATTACACACCTCCACACCCAGAGGACAGCAACGTGAACCCTATTATATATGTTACATATGTAACACCATTAACTAAACATATGTGTTTCACTGACACAGCATGTTAATAACGGGGCTTGGTGTGGGGAGGAGGCAGAGGTGAGGCAGTATAGCATAATTTGTTTTTGTTTTCTATTCCTCTTCAGATTTTTCTGTTAAAACTACTTCAAGAAGCAAGAGACAATGAAAGCTAAGTAAATCCTGCAGTAATGTGAGGAAACAGTCTCAGGGAAGGGATTGAGTGTGTCTCTGTGACACTGGATTTGCTTTAAAATATCATTTACATCCCGATGCAGAATTCATAGGATAGTATAGGAAACATTGCCCCTCTGACTGCAAGGAGGACCAGTTGTGACATTTGACATTAGCATTCAGAGTTAGAGTGAGTCTCTTGACCAGGCTACTCATGTCTGAGTTCCATCATCTTCAAAATTAGGAAGATAATGCTTGAGGATACTTACAATCAGAGGCCTGCAAAGGGCGAGAGGGGCATCTCACTGCCCTTGAACAATCTCCATCCGCTGGGTAGCTGCTGACTCCCATGCCTCATCTGAAAAACCATCGTGCTGCTACCTCTAGCCACAGCCTTCTGTAATTCCTACCCTGGCACTTGGCGGGTGAAACTGCTTATGAATCAACAGCACAGCAAATTTGGGATCAACAAGAAGTAAGCTAGAAAACCAATACTAGGCTATTAAAAGTCAAACGAACAGGAATAAGTCTGGGAAATAAGACAGTTAATTTGAATAGCCATCCTTAGTATTTGCTGGATGTGTGCTGAGATGGTTTTCTCCCTTATGGCTATTTATTTCTGTTTATGTCCTTCCACCCATTCATCCCTGCATGTGTTCTCTGGAATCTCTAGTAAATAATTTGTTGAAGAGATGAAAGAATATCTAACTTGAGCATGATATGAGAGATCACCCCTTATGACTGAACTCCTCTGCCTTAGAGACAGGAGTAAGAAGTAGAGTCATGGTATGTCATGTTCTGCCCAAATGGGAAGGACTATTGCTAGATTAGAATCAAATCACACCTGTATGGAATACTTGTTATGGGGAACCCACTAGAGATGAGTGCTTAGACAGTTTATAGCCAATTGAAAGTCTTTATTCCAGCTGACGGGGACCACACTTAGGTTTCCAGTATTGAAGTGTAGCTCCTAGTATCCAGAGCACAGAGCTTTTGAAGGCAAAAGCTATGTCCAGGCACCTGGCTTGGTAGTTTCAGGGGGGCTTCACATAGTCAGTCATTTTAACAGAGGCCAAAATAAGACAGCAGGGATGTCTTGACCTCAGGTTCCTACAATACAGCTTGATAATTTTCCACGGGATTCCTCATTGAGGAGATCAAATTCTATTTAAATGTGAAATGGTCTCAGCAAGAACACAAGAAGGAGGAACTGCTGCCCTGTCCTGCCCTGTCCTGCCCTGTCCTGCCCTGTCCTGCCTTGTCCTGCCCTGTCAAATACTTACTTGGGTCACCATTTCTTATACTCTCTAAACACAAGGCCCAGAACCTCAGCTCTTAGGAGAAACTACTTAATTAAATGTTGGTGAGAGGGAAAAGTTTTTTGTTGAAAAGACAAAGTCCCTGGTATGTTTTTTGCTCCTCCTTCATATCTTTCATATTTCTTCGACAGTACATGCAGTCCTCAGGGCTCTGTGCTATGGAAAGCTACTGCCCTTTGTCAGACTAGAATTTGGCATTTCCTCAAAGGCCAGCTTCTATAGACAGTGAGTCTCTTACATGCAAATTGTCTGTGATTACCTGGGCTAGTAAATCTCCCTGGTGTGGATTTTGAGTTATCTCAGATTACACACGAAAGCTATATGATCATTATAGTCTCATGGAGTCCAGTGCACAGGGAGGAGGATGTGTACAGAAGAAGGGCATGCGATGCTGTAAGAACCAAAGATTGTGTTAGCATGTTATTGGGTTTCTGGGGACATGTTTTCAGAGACAGAGATCAGGGGTCAGACAGCTCCAACCGTGAGCCACATGTGAATTTAAGTACCACTGACTATAGCAGGAGCAATAAAGTGAATCAGAATACGCCTCTCTTAACACGCTTTTGTTGAACTAATACTTCAGGGTTGTATAGTCTCAGCAACCAGTAATGCATGGCTCACAAGGCCAAAAATATTCCCCACTTGCCCAGCCTTTAGGGAAGAACTGAATGATCCTTAGTCTAGGATATGGTAAGAGGTTGCACAGTGTTTTTCTGTTTTGGATTTTTTTTTTCTTGGCAAAAAGATATACATATAAAATCTCAAATACCAATTATCAGAAGTAGCACTGACATGAATATTTTAATAAACAAGCAGAGACTAGGATTGGCATCTGCCTTTTCAGGCAGGTCTCAACCCCCAGAAAACAAAAGGTCTGCCTTCATTCCTGGGGATTGGGGGGAACATTACCACTCAGTGAGACCCCGTCTGTATGGGGATCAGGATATCACTTACATCTTGAATGTCAAGCCCCCAAGGTATCAATCACTGCCCTTGGCATGGCCATGGGCTATGTCACAACCCCACAGAGACTGGGTTTCAGTTCCTGGTTTGAGTTCGCTTTCCTCTGCACACTGTTGATATTGGCAGGCATTTTCAGTTCTCTCCCCTGGAAAGTAACTTTCCTTCTACACATATTTCTCAGGGCGCATGTATTTATATACCATCTATAATGTAGAAGCTTGTGGAAAAGCATGTGATCGCCTCGCAGCACAGAGTGGAGCTGTTCAGCTCCATCGCTGCCAGAAGATGGATTTATACACCCCCTGAAGACATGTGCTGCCTTGCTCCCGCAGGTGTTTTCTTTGGGTTTTCTCTGTCTCACTCACACGGGCACCAAACATAGAAAAAAAAATGTGCTATTGGGTGGGATCAATGTATTTGAAACTATAAGAAATTTAAAGAAACTATAAGAAGTTTAAAGAAGATTCGTACAGATTTCCAGTATTTGCTACCATATCTTTAGTAACAAGTACTTTTTAAACCCATATTTTCAAATAGCCGCACGTAAAACATCACTGTATAATGTTTCTTAGCTGTGAAACATACATAGGTCAAATTTGATCTGACTTTTGAATATTTTTATTGTGAATGTAAGTACCTACCACCTAAGAATGTCACTTATAAAATAATAGTCATGATTCTACTGCTGTAGAATCTGCCCCACAATGTATTGCAAACATCTCATGCCTGAGAAATTCTGAAGATCCTGGCCTGGTCAAAGAGAGTATATATTTATCTAAGATACTGTGTGTTTTCACATCCTTAGTCCCATCCAAAATACATAAGAATGTTATGTTACATTTTAGGTCCAGTTCAGCTTTCCAGATTCTGTTTCTGGTAAGGTCCACTTCAGTGTCTTGTTTGAGAATCAATTGACACTGTTAATTTCAAGATGAGCAGAGACCAGAATTACAATTGCATTCAATCACGTTCATGATGTTTGTCCAATAATTGTATGAGGCAACTAAAGAAAGATTTATATTTAAAAATGAAGGGAATGGTGTGTGTGTGTGTGTGTGTGAGAGAGAGAGAGAGAGAGCAAGTCTACTTTACTTTCTATGTAAATAAGTCTGTGTCGCTCTGGAAACTAATCATCAACATGACCACAAAAGCTGCTGTGAGTGGAGCAATTATGACATACATGCTTTCGCATAAATGATTGCATACCCTTCGAGCAGCCCAGTAATTAGTGTGTTCTGCATCTCCTGTTAGTCTTCTGTGGCTTGATTATGAATTCCCACTAAGTTAGCAACATAAAATCACACCTCTTCATTGTTAGCATGTGCAGTTCACTGGTCCAAACACAGTGTTGAGGTTTGAATGTGAAACCGTCTTCCAAAGGCTCATATATTTTCACACCTGATTCTTAGCTAGTGACATTGTTTTGGGAAGTTGTGCTCTCGTTATGGCGGAGAGCTTGCCCAGCAGAGGCAGTTCACTGAGGCTAGACGCTTGAGGGTTGGAGTACCATTCCACATCTAGAACAAGCTCTTCTGACTTCCTGCTTGCTGTTATGTGACCCTCTCCCCACCAGGCCTTCCCTCACATGGTGTGATGATATGCTCTGATAGCTTCCCTTCCTTCTTCTAGTTTCATTTATGCTGCTGTGGCAAATACATGTATAAAGAGAGCTTTAGGAGAGGGAGGGACTTATTTGGCTTTCAATTCCAAGTTATGGTCTATAGGTGCAGGAAAGTCACAGAGGTAGAAACCGTAGACTGGTCACACCAGATCTGCAGTCAAGAGCAGAATGCACTCGTGATGCCTGTTTGCCTTCAGCTAGCTTTCTTCATTCTTACACAGTCATCCTGGCCCTTTTCCTTGGTCTAAGGAAGGTGCCGCCCATTGTGGCTTCCTACATCAGTTAACAACCGTCTTGGTTACTTTTCTGTTACCGTGATAAAACACCATAACCCAGAGCGACTTACGAAATAGTTTATTTGGCTTGTGGTTCCAGTGGGGTAAGGGTCTGTCATGGCAGAAAGACATGACGGCCAGCTGCAGGCTTGGCAGCAACTGCAGGATGCTCAGAGGTCACCCCTCAACCACAAACAGGAAGCATGGCGAGTGACCTGGAAGTGGTGTGAGGCTTTCATCTCAAAAAGCGTGCCCCCAGTGACATGCTTTCTTATGGAGCCTCTCTGCTTAGCTTCCCCAAGCAACGCAACCAACAGGGAGCCCCCTATTCAAATGTGTAAGCCTTTGGGTGACACTTCTCACTCAGACCACCACCATAATCAAGACAACCCTAGCATGCATCCTGCAGACCAACCTGATCTAGACAATCACTCAACTGAGGCCTTCTTCCCCGGTGAGTCAAGGCTCTGTCTATTGACATTGAACAAGCACAGTGTGCTAAGTGCTTCTCTTGTGTATTTGGTCAGAGGGACAAGAAGAGTAAATAACACATACAAGATGTCTGAGTTTTCTTCTAAGTATCTCACAAGACAGAAACCAAAATACCTCCCTTAGGCCTGGGAGCTTAGTAGTACCATCACTGCTGGCTCCTGTAGGCTCTTTTGTTGGTGTGTCACCGGCCCTCCAGGAGCCAGCAGTGGTGATGCAGCTAAGCTTTCGGGCCTCTGGGAAGTGTTCTAGGTTTCTTACCTTCTGCTTCTTTAACTACTGAGAGACCCTTCTCTCAGCACCCTCATGTCTCTGTGCTATTGTGGGTTATTGTTCCTCTCCTGGGATCATAAGTCCTTACTCAAAATAACCCCCAAGACTGAACGGTGTGTGCCAGCACCAATTCTAAATCCTCTGTTGAGAGGGTCCCTTAGGATCCAGGTCTGTCAAACACCTGTTCTCAAGAACACGACTCGCAGGACAATAAGGAACCTGGGCGCTTTCCAAGGCGCCCAGAGAGAAGGCTATAAGGGATGGGCAGATGCTACTCTGTGTGCTTCCACCGTCCTGTGTGTGGGTCTCAAGAGGAAACATTAGCATTCTCTCCATGGAGGGTGTGTTGATTAGCTTCCTAAAAAATAATTAGTGGAGACCTTTTTGACACTCTGTAGTTCAATCATTGCCTGGAACATGGGCTTGTTTTCATTAAGGAAAAAAAAAAGCAAAATAACAGGGACATGCAATTTTATCTTCCTAGAAAACTCCTTTCCTTCAGAATAGAAAGACCTCGAGCAATATCTAATTACTCCTGTGCCTTTTAATTTGATAGCTTGAGAAATGTTTTGTGGTCTTTAAGAATGTCTATGGAAATTTCCCATCCCTGCCACAGATCAAATTGTTTAAATGATGGACGGTGATTTTATATTGAGCCGTGATAATAGCATCTCATTTGCTGCTCCTTAAGTGATTTTGCCCCCCTCTTAACACATGTAGGTCAAGTTACTCCTTCAGACAAAAAAAAGAAAGAAAGAAAGAAAGAAAGAAAAAAGCATGAATAAAAAGGGCTAGCAAATGGAAGGAAGCCAATTATGCAATAGCTTTAGACTTTGAAAGTGAGACTGTTGCAATTTGCAATATTGACTGCTTTTCACTTGATCATAGTGACTCTTCAGCTCTTTACTACAATACAGATCATAACTCACAGGCCACACTTGTTCTAAACTCAAAATAAGTGTGAGGAAGTGGAATGAGAGAGGAGGTGAATGAAAAGTAGCATTTTTGACATCAGTGAATCACCAGCAAGCAAATAATCCTATTTAGCAGTTTGAAGCATTGTATCTGATGAATAACATATTGAACTTCTGTCAGACAAACTCAGATTTCTTCCTGTCTACTATCTTATACATGCCCCCCTTTTTATTGTAATAGGTTGAAGATAAATTTTATGTTATTTCTGTCAAGTAGGGGAAAATGAAGCATAAAAAAAAATCCAGCTGGCAGCAGTTGCTGAATTTTGTGATCTCAAATTGAGTATTCCATGCATTATGCCAGCCTGTTTAATCACCAGCTCCCACCAATCCTCTGAGGAGCCACAAGTGGTCTATTCTTCTTTGAGGGAGGTGAGCTCTACCTCGTTGTCCCTGAGGTGAATATTCAGACAGCAGACTTCTGGAATCAAAAGGGAATCAAGCAAGTTCCAGACCTCAGAGGTTTTCTGCAATAATGCAGCTGCACTGTCAATGTGCCATAATCTAGAACCACTAGGAAGCCAGTGGCTATCAGCTTGTTTAGATTAGACTGACCCAAGGCATGTCTGCAGCAGCTGGCTCTTGACTTCATTACTAGATGTGAAAGGCCCAGCCTGAAAGTAGGTGGTGCCATTTCTTGGCTTTTCGTCCTGGACTATATGAAAGAGGAGAAGGGTGGTAAGCGGAGCATGACAGTATGAGCACATGCTTATCTGCTGCTGACTGTGTCTGGGACTAAGGTCCTGCTGTCCTGACTCTACTGCTGATAGGCTGGAACCTGGAACTGTAAGCGTTGAATAAACCCTTTCTGCCTTGAAGTTCCTCTTGTCAAAAGAGTATTTTAATCTCAGCAACAAGAAATGAAACTCTGTGCTTCTGTGCTAGGTATGTGGATAACTCTCTAAACTACCAGACTGAAGACGTGGCGATGAAATGGGGGGCGGGGGGTGAGCAGGTAAAGAAGGGACCCATCAATTCAAGAAGTGTGTTGAATGCACGGAGGAGACTGGAATAGTTTTTTTAAAATCTCTGTTCTTTCCTTTCCCTTCCCTTTCTCTCACCTCCCTCTCCTCACCCCAGAGACAAGTGGGAAGGGTGTCTGTTATTAAACCTGTAGAGTTTCACAAGACAGTGGCTGTTTGTTTAAAATGTTGAAGGGAAGGAGGAGCTTTCTATTCAGGATAGAGTGAGTCTAGACCAGTGATTTGCAGCCCTTTAGGGTTTGAACAACCCTTTCAGATATCCTGTATATCAGGTTCTTACATTATGATTAATAACAGTAGTAAAATTATACTTTTGGAGTAGCAATGAAAATAATGTTATAATTGGGGGTCACCGCAGCATGAGGAACTGTATTAAAGGGTCACAGCATTGGGGAGGTTGAGGACCATAGCTATAGACAGAAGCCCCATATGTGGAAGAAACACTTGCTTGGTTGTTGGTTTGATAATGAGCATGCAGTATTCAGTGATGATGGCCTGGGACTCTCATTGTGCTTTATGTAGAAAACCTCTTGGAATTAAAGGCCAGTTCAGGTTTCCTATTGAGAATAAACAGCCCTGCAGCCAGAAAATAATTTACTCTAAAATCTTGAAAGCAAATGTAGAAAACATAGCCTCCTGGTTACAACATGCTTAAAACCGTTAGGATGCAAAGATTAGTGATTTAGATCAGGTTCCTGGAAGGTGCGCCAGCCCCACATATGTGCTGGATTATCATTTTAAAATGACGTCAGCACTTTGTCCCTAGACCTTAAACAATTGAAAAACCAGGGGTGGAAGGAGAGAGGATAGAGGACAGGAGGGAGGGAGGGCAGGGGAGACAGAGAGAGAGAGAGAGAGAGAGGAGAGGAGAGGAGATCTTTGAGGAAGAACTGTGAGTTTCCCTTCAGAAACCATCATCATCTTTTGTCTTCTGCCAGCATGGTTTCTAGATCTTGGAAGCAGTTTGGCTTCTCTTTTCTTTCTTTTCCCACAGGTGCCCCATGAGGCAACTGTGTGCAAGGTCTGGGTGTAAGCACGACATCTCTCGGGATCTTGTAGTTGAGTCTGGGATTTGCCAAACAGCTACAATTAGAAGTAACCTCATACAAGGATGCTGTACATCTTAAGCAGAGAAACAGGAAGCGGGCAAATGCACTTTGCAAGCAAATGCTGTGGCCTGCATCCAGACACCTGCCAGGTGGAAGTTGTTAGGAATGATAAAATGGCTATGGACTTAAGAATTCATCCATCCCCAACTGCTTGCCTTTGGTGAGCTGCCAAGTCTAATTCTCTTAGTATCACCTTACCTTTTCTGGTAATTTTCTGTGCCAACAGCTGTCCAGTCACATTGTCTAAAGGGTTTTAATTTTTTAAAAATTTAATGGCAGCATTAACCAATTTTTCTATACTAGCATCTACAATTTTCTCAGTGTATTTATTTACTTGATCCTCCACTAAGGAAGACAATTCTTTAAAGTTTAAGTTCCAAAAGGCAGACCATTACTATGAATGCAAGCTCTTCTTTGAAGCTCTTTTCAGGTCCTGGTGCTGCTCTGGGCTTCTATAATCAAATTCTCTTATCTTATTGTCTCTGGGGATACTGTTGGACTCCCTTTCTAGCCTCCCAGGGAACCAACAAGGAGAGACAGGTGAGCAGAGGAACATTGTTTTGATTCTCCAGCATTCAGTCAGAAGCAGCAGCCACCAAATATCTCCATGTTGGGATGAGTGCAGGGCTCACAGGCAGGTGAATGTGGAAAAAAGCATCAGAGATTAAGGTGTGAGGAGCACAGGCCTTGGGGACCTGGCAGAGCCCTGGCTTGCAGCTGTACCACCAACTTCACTTGGTCCCCAGCAGAGCTCATTCCAGGTTTGGGGATTTGTTTTCCAAGCCTTGTTGACTGGTCTTGGAACATTAGTGTATCTTTATTGGGTCAGGACCTAGCCTCAACTTCATGCTTTCCCAGAGTTCTTGGGCTGGGTTCCCTCAGCTCCATTGAACCTTCTGATACTTGCTCTTTTCTGGTCTCTGACTTTCTCCAAGCTTACTTACCCTTTTTTTTTTTTTTGACTTATACTATGGGATCCACCCACTCACACCGCTCAACATAGGCCAAGTGAGCTATTCTGCTGGTGGTGTTTGCTGAATTCACGTGTAGACTTGTTAGGGAGCATAGATTACGAAGGTTGTGTTGGTGAAACACTTGAAAAGAGTGTTATCATACAAGAAACAGGATTTTTCCTCTTAACTTATTTTATTGGTAATTACTATTTTGATATTCATAGTTGCTCCATCTGAGTGAGTTGTGCACATAACATCAAACAGTGGTGCAGACTTCAGAGGGAGGAACTCCATCTCCTCACTCCTTGTTTAATACATCATTTTATTGAGACAGAAAATGGAATGAGATAGAAAATACAGGGAGAAAAGCTCCAGGATGTTACCATTCTCACCTAGTTCATATAAATTTCAACTTTCAGCATAGAATTACCATATTTGTTGATGTGTATGCATACGTATCCTACAGAACTAGTCCTTGAGTATGAGGTTTATTGTAGAACCTTCAAGAAGAAAGGTTTGTTCCTTCTTGCTGTTAATCATATAATTTACAATTTCTCCAACTACTGACAGCTTAATTAATATTCAGATACATATAATGTGTAACTCTCTGTGAGACTTTGCATGTCTATACATTCTGCTACAAAACGTATAACCCAATTTAACAACATAAAACTTTCATTTTTGCTAGTCATAAAGAATTAGACTGAGCTTGTTCTCTAAGTGGATATGATCAGAGCTAAAGGAAAGATAGTTGGAATGTACGTGGTATTTAGTAGTATGTACACCACCACTGTAGCTGACAAGGGACTGAGGAAGTAAGCAAGTTGAGCACCTCTTACACACACACACACACACACACACACACACACACGCACGCACGCACGCGCACACACACACACACACACTTTCCTCCATTTACTGTGTAGAAGTGGGAATGTTCTCAATGAGTGTTGTTTGTGCCACAGCTCAGGCCTGGCCTAGAATTCCGCTAGATACCATCAGTTCTAATTCTTAGAGTCTCGGGGTTGCATATTCACAATATAACACTTTTTTCTCTTTTCATGTATGTGGTCTGTGTGTGCATGTGTGCACACACAGGCCACGTGTAGAGTGTGTAGGGATATGCATGCAGCTGTGCACCTGTGCATGAGAGGCCCGATGTTGAGGTCTGGAATAGTTCTCAATTCCTCTTCCATCTTATTTGGTGAGGCAACGTCTCTCAATCAAACCCAGAGCTCAGTGTCTATCCTTGCTAGCCCGTTTATTCTAGGGATGCCCCTTCTCAGACTGTAGTAAAAGGCAGGGCACCCACCATGCCCACCCAGGGTTTATGTGGTCTCTGGGGATTGGGTGTCTGTGTACATGAGTGCAGGTATCATGGAGGGGCCTGAAGAAGGCTTCAGATCCCCCTTGAGCTGGGGTTCAGGGTAGTTGTAAGCCGACAGATGTAAGTGCTGGGAGCTAAACTCAGGTCCTTATGGAAGAGCAGCACGTACTGTTTAAAAACTGAGCCGTCTCCAGCCTTCTCGTGGCCAGATGCTTTTGTTGATGTTTTTACTGAAACAGAATTCACAGACAGTATACTTATTTAGATGATGTAATTTAATATTTTTTAGTATAGTCACAGTTCAGCAAATATCATCTCAGTCAGTTGTTGAACATTTTTCATCTCCCCAAGGGAATACCACACTTCTAACATCCCTCGGTCCAACATCGTCGTTAGCACTGGCCATCTCCAGTCTGAAAAGCCAGTGTGCCTGTGGCTTTTCCTCTTGGGGGTGTCTGGGATGCGTGACTTCTTGAGTCAGACTCTTTTGCTGGGCACACTCTTCCCCAGCTTCACCTGAATCACCTTACTTCATTCTTGCCATGCCCGCCCTTTTTGCTGTCCATTGATAAATACACTGCGTTTTATTTACCTGCCCATAAGCTGACTAACGTTTTGGTTGCTCCTCCTTTTATTTTCCTCTTTTTTATTTTATTTTATTTTTGCTATAATGGCTGATCATGCTGGAACACTAATGTTGTCTTCTGGGAATGACACAACTGTTACCTGCTTAACTCTTAGCAATTTCAACTACCCTCTATCAGATCCAGGCAAGATTGGGTCCATTAACGTTCTGTCAGGTAGGGGCAGGAGGGTCTCACAAGAGAACATAGGAGACACAAGACACTCCCCCTAACACACAAAGACATATGAGGGTGAGCAGTTGCTGGGAGTCCTGGGAGAATTTTCTTTAGTGCTATTGGTGTACAGAACTTGCCTGTGCCCTTATAAGCAGTACCAGCTAAGCTCCCCAATTCATCAGCTAGGCTTGAGTAGAACTATTTCTTTATAGACTGTTGTGGGTCCCTGGGATACAAAATATATTTCATCATGACTTCTCCAGAAAGCGTCCACCATCGCCTCCATGAGCACTTGTGTGTACATTTTGGCAACAATAAAGACTTTAATTGCTCTTGCATATGTTCTTAGGAGTGGGATTTCGGGGTCATGAGCTGTGTTTAACTTTTCATGGTCTTCCCAAAGTGGCCATGGCATTTGAAATACTAGAAACATGTCGACTGTGAGAAGACTAGATACTTTGTATATAAGTGGTCCCCATTTGAATACTAGTGCATTCACTCACATATTTTGGTTTTTCTCATAGATTCTTTAGGAACTTTATTGTGATATAATCTATGTAGACTTCTTCCCTTGTGAGTGTGGAACTCAGGGGTGTCAGTAATTTTAGTCGGTTGTTCCTGCACCGTATAGTGTAAGGGTGTGTACATGTGTATTCCTCTCTGGGAAGCCTGTTCCTCACCCCATCATTCATTGTCTGTCATTACTAATTTAATTTTGATGTAGTATCCCATGAAGAAGTTCAGTCAAAGGACTGGGAAAACTTTGTGTTCAGCAAACACAGAGTTGAGAAACATTTCAGTTTAATTTTTTTTTTTTTTTTGGAATGTGGGGAGTTTCCCAATCCTATTATTTTCAGCTTTGAAATGTACGACAACTCTAAAAACTGATTCTTTTCTGAACTTATTTGATGGAAAAGCCTGTCCTGAGCCAACATATGGATATGTTCAGTACTTGTTCCATCTGGTTAATGTGCAGTCATATCTTCACTGTATACTACTACCTAGACCACTGAGATGGCTTAGCACAGTAAGCCATGCTGCCAAGCCTGACGACCTGAATTCAATCCTCAAGAACCTCATGGTAGAAGGAGAGAATGGATTCAGGCAAGTTGTTCCCTGACCTTTCCGTGTACACTGTGTCATCTGCATGTGTGTGCACAGAGTAACGAATGATTGTAAACCACTTAACACACAAATAAGTAAAAAAGAAAAGAAATTGTTCATATACGGGGGCAGGGGAATGGCCTAGTCAAGTTCTTGTAGCAGTTCAATCATGTGAAAGCCCTGAGCATCCCTGGGATGAGCTGGGATGGACGTGTAATATAAGGACTCACTTTAGCTTTCTAAATGTGAACAGTCCTGAGCTAGAGTTGCACGCCCAGCTCCAAGAAATATGGCACGAAGTTTAGTTTCAGTAGGCAGTACCTTGGCTGTTCCTCTTTGAGCAAGTTCTTCGTGGGTGTCTTCCAGGCCCTCATGTGATTCAGGTATTGGCTTTTCAGGGAACTCCCTTCTGGCCACTCAGAACATCCATACTCCTGCCATTCTTTACCACATCACCCAGTTTGATATACTCTGTGCCATTCACATTCATCTGTTATACCCTGAGGGGTCTGTTCATTTGTTCGTGTCTGTGTCCCTTCCAGCTGGAGATCCTGGAGTGGCGTTCCCCTCTGCAGATGTTTAATAGGGGTGTGTGTGGACCCTGCAGCATGCCCCTTCCCTGGCTTCCAGGCTCTGCACGGCTCCGGCTTGACCTCCTGAATGCTGCTGAGGAGCTGTCTCTATCAGGTCTCTTCCAGCACATCAGAAATGAGGAGCCTGATCTCCACTCTTGTGTCCACCTCCTATCACAACACACAGAAATTTCCAACTTGTCACTAGGCCTTGAGAGAGTTTGATTGTTTGGCACTGAGAGATAGCGACATTGGAGGCTTTTGACTGCCTTCCTTCTCTTCAAAGATTGATTTTCATCCATGTTCTTCAGTGAAAAAGAAAGCTGACAGAACTCCAGGGCCTGTTACATACTTGTCAGAGATAGGAGAGTGGCATTTCCCTAAACTCTGGCTCTTTGCCCTCCGTTCACAGCAGTTCTTGATGACTAATGTTTACAATAGCAGGGTTCCAGTCAAGATTTTCTGGCTCCAGATGATTTGGTCCATGAATGTACATGAAGTCTGGTGCAGCTGTTAATAGCCCTGGCTTCATATTCTTCTATCCAACCAAACACCATCCGTATGGGCACAGGCAAGCTGCCCAGTAGTTTAAGCTACTGAAAACTCCTCAGCTCCATTCTAAAACCCTACACATTTGCTGTGTTTTAGTAGAGTCTGACTTTCATCTGGGCATGAAGATTTGGTAGCTTCCCAGGGGTTCTTGGTTCTCCTAGTTGCCATCATGGACAAGGGCCTGGCTTTTGCTCACCCCAGCTTCTAAATCTTCCTAGTTCTTTATTGGTGAGTTTAACCACTTCTCAGTAATGTTCAAGAACCACTGAAGGCTGGATATATTGTATATGTTTAACTCAGGCTAGGTGAATTGCTAATTAATATTCACCATTTTGGACTTACTAAGTAAGGATTTTGGACTTAACATTTCTTTGCATCTCTATTTTTTAGTAAAAGTAGGAAGTGGACAGCAGAAATTACAATCATGACAGTTCTGTGCCAAGATTCAGATTCTCTTTTCCTTGGTCATGGGAAGTTGCATAAATTTAAGCTGCAGAGTGTGATCAAATCACAGTGAATGCCAAGAGCAGGCATGACATGCAAATGTGGTTTGCATAAACAATGGGGGGGATTTTAAGTTTGTGGTTTTAGTTTAATTTGGTATAAACTGAACTCTATCTTTCTTCATTAGTTTTGTCTTTTCTTCATTAAAAAAAATTCTCCAAACCTTTATTATTATTCTATATTCAAATATCTGCTTTTTCTTTGTCATTTTGACATAAAGTTATAATTAATAGTTGACACCGGCAAAAGAAGTTAAGCTGAGAGAGTAAAGTCTGCGAATAACTCTGTAAAAATTCCAGCCTGGCATGTAATTTCAGTTCATTACCTGCGCATTAAAAGAGGGAGAGGCAGTTGAGCCCTTAAGCTACCTTCTTATCCTTGGAAATTTAAAAATGCAAGATTTGCTTCCGGAGGGTGAAGATGTCGTTTCTTGAATACAAAAGGAGCATGTGAGAATTAAAAGGGGACAAGAAGAAAAAGTGAGCTTAGGCACATGTACTTCATTGAGCCCAGGCCCTTGCTTAGCTCCTCAGGGACACGTGACTGCTCTTCCATCTACACTGGTTTCCTAGCTGCCAGAGTATTAGCTAGACAGTGCTGGGCAGGGCTCAGAGTCTCTGCTGCAGAATTTCATTGCTGCTTTGAGGAAGAAAGACTTTCTGCTGAGGTTCCTGAACTTACCAGCATGCTAATAAATGAAACAAGAGATTTGTAGAAATTATTCAGACACCATTGTCTGAGGATAATCTTATTTTTTCTTGATTCCTTCTTGATTTCACGTGAAATGAGTTCACCTTTAAATGTAGGTGGTTGGCTTCAGCTCAGGGGGATAAAACCCAGCTCAGTACAGTGACCTACTAAAAGTGAAGTGACTCCAGCCATCTTCCAAGGCCTTTGGTATACTATAACATAAAGAAATGATCAAACTTAGTTGAAAATTATGCTTTTAAAATATACCCTTAAAAAAAGTTTATTTAGTCACTTTACATCTTATTGTAGCCCCCTTCTTTCCTCCTGGTCCAACCTTCCTACCCTCTTCCCCCTCTCCCCACTTCCCTTCTCCCTGGGAAAGGGTAGCTCCCTTCCCCATACCAACCCTCCCCAGCACATCAAGTCACATCAGGACTGAGTACATCCTCTTCCACTGAGGCCAGGCAAGGCAGCTCTGTCAGGGAAAAGTGATAAAAGGACAGACAACAGAGCCCATGTCAGAGACAGCCCTCTCTTCGCTTACAAGGGCACCCACATGAAGACCAAGCTGCCCATCAGTTACATAGGTGTAGGGGGCCTAGGTTCAGTTGATGTATGCTGTTTGGCTTGTGGTTTAGTTTCTATGAGACCCCATGGGTCTATTTGTCTTTTTCTGTGGAATTCTTATCCCCTCCATGTCCTTCTATCTCTAACCTGACGACAAAAGTCCCTGTGCTCTGCCCAAATGTTTAACTGTGAGTCTTAGCATCTACCTTGATCTGATGCTGGGTAGAGCCTCTCAGAGAACAGCTAAGCTAGGCTCCTGTCTGCAAGCATAGCAGAGCATTATCAATACTGTCAGAGATTGGCTCTCTCTCATGGAGTGGGTCTGATGTTAGGCCAGTCATTGGTTGGACATTCCCTCAATCTCTGCTAGTATGTATTCACTTCTAAGCAGATATTAGCCATATAGTACAAGATTACATACTACTATCCACAGACCCAAAGAAACTAAGTAACAAGGAGGGCCCAAGAGAGGATGATTGAATCTCACTTAGAAGGGGAAATAAAGTAGACATCTGAAGTAGATGGGAGGAGGAAACTGAATGGAAGGGGGGTGGGGAGGAAAATGAGGGGGGATCAGATCTGGGGAGAAAATGATGGGGGCAGGCAGGAGGTGAGATGGCTTACAGAGTAAAGGGAAACCGAGGGTGGGGCCATCTGAGACAAACTGGAGACCTGTGCCAGGATAAGCTTCTGAGAAGACATGGGAGTGATTCTAGCTGAGACTCCTGGTAGTGGAGGACATGGAGACTGAAGAGGCCACCTTCCAGCCAGGCAGGTCTTCTAGTGGAGGGAAGAGAACACCAACCTACCCATGAAACCTTGGACCCAGACTTTACCCTGCCTGCAAGATGTGCAGGGATAAAGATAAAAATCTATCCTTAAGTAGCAGACTAGTGCTATAAAAAAAAAAAAAATACTGGCTGCACAATAATGCTGAACTGTTCTCAAGAAAATAAAGGGTAAAGTAAAAGTTGTATGTGTATGTGTGTAACAATAATAAGAAAAGAAAAAAGAGGCCATGATTTGAGAGGGAGAGAGGAAGTGGAGGAGGGACATGGGGATGATTGGAGGGAGGGGAAAATGATGTAGTTATATTCCAATTTGAAACAATTCCAATAAAAATACACATACACACAGTGTTTGTGTGTGTGTGAGAGAGAGAGATTTAAGGTGTCCTGTATGCTGGGAGGCCTGTGGAAGGGAGGGCACATTAAGTCATTCCCTTATAGTGCTGTAGTATTGCTTTGACAGCTATTATCTTTCAGGGGATGATGTGAAAACGTAACTTTAAGGCTCTGTGAGTAGAAGCCCGAGTGCAAAAGCTTTGTGATCCTAGGGAGGATTCTGGAGTTACGTGAGCTGTGTCTTCATGGGGCTTTCCAGGGCAGCTTTATCATTGTCTCTGGAGCCCTCCCTGCCATCCCTTCCTCCCATGGGCCTGGTTGTCCCTCTCCCCTTTCTCATTATGTATTTCCTTTTCCCCTTCTTTCATCCTACCTCTTTTTTTCTCTTATCTACTTCCTTCTTTCTCCCCCGCCTTTCCTCCATCTTGCCTTCTCTCTTTCCTGACTACCCTCTCTTGATGTACATACTGTATTAGTTGCTTTCCTCGTCACAGGACAAAAAGCTGGATGAACACAAGGAAGGAAGAGTTTATTTTGCCTCATAGTTTTGGGGTACAGCCCCCCATGGTGCAGTCATGGCAGCAGCAGCTGGAGGCATCTGTTACCTTCATCTGCAGTCAGGAAGAACAGTGCTGCTTCCAGCTAGCCTTCTCTTCTTCTACGCGCAGTCTGGACCTGAGCCCATAGAATGATGCCACCCACACTTAGTAGGAGTCTTCCTCCCTTAGTCAACCTAATATAGCACACCCTTACAGATGTGTGCCAAGGTCTGTTTCCATGGTGATTCTAAGTGTCATCAAGTTAACTGTCTTCATAAACAATTGCGAGTATGTATCTCATCACCCCGCTGCCATCTCTGTGACTTTGGTGGCTTTCTTCCTCTCTCCTTTGCCCCTATCCTTCCTCTGAACTTAGGTTTCCATGGTCTCCACCAGTCACATAATCAGAAAACAAACATTTTCTTGTTTATAGCAGGCAGGGATTACACACCAACAATGAAGGTTTCAAGATAATTGACTGAACAGAGGCAGCAAAGGCCAGGGAAATTGTTGCCCATTTCAGGGACACAGGAAGTGCTGGTTGCAGTGAGCCAGCCGCTGAGGTTTCAGCTGTCTGCAGAAGGACACCTGGATGGTGACATTGGGAAAAGATATTTGCCTCCTGCAGTTGCTGTCATATTTCACGTATTTCTTCTTTCCAGGATCAAATCTTTTCAGAAATCCAACCCAGAGCCCTGCTGGCTGGAAAAGGTGTGGCTCCTGCTTAGGACTGAAAGCCAAGGGACCAAGCATAATGGGCCTTACATCAAAACAACCTCTACATGTTATGTTCCACTATTGATCCCTTCTGGTTTGTTTTCCAGCGTTTCTACCACCTGTGTTTTAAAGAGTAATTAAAGTTTTGTTCTAATCTTTTGGGTTTAGGCTCCTACTGTGCAGAGCTATGGTAATCTACTTGGCTGAATTTAGATGCCCCTGGAGGACATACCCCAGAGGTATGTCTGTGAGGACGTTTCTAAAGATGCTTAACTGAAGAGGGGAGACCCACGGTGAATATGGATGGCACCAGGTCATATACCAAACTCCATGGCCGAATAAAAATGGAAAAGAGGAGGAAGGAAGCTTAGCATCCCCAGCAATCTTTCTCTGTTCCCTGACTGCGGATGCCTTGTGCTCCTACTGCCTCCTAAGCCATGATACACAGCGCTGTCCACTGACAGCCAAAGCAAGCCCTTCCTCTCCAACACAGTTTGTCACAGTAATGAGAAAAGTAACCAATGCTCAGCCATATGCTCCCTCAAACTAACCCATTGTCCTTGCTCATTATGACTCTTGGACAGGACTTTTTTCTTCACCTACTTCCCTTTCTGACTTTCCAGTCCTACCCCACATCCCAGCAGAAAGTCACAGGGATGCTGGTCTGTTATTCCCTCACCTCTTGCAGCTGATTTCCCCTGTTCTGGTCCTTTCACTCTGGCTCACCATCACCTCTTTGAAGAAGCATCCTATATCCTGAGTCATGCCCAGCAGAGTTGCCTATTCTTGCTGTGAGTTCCCCTGGAATTGCAACCCCTTTGAACTTTGTTTTCCCTGTGTGTGAACTTGAGATGATCCAGGTATTTTCCCTCAGGGGTGCAATGGTGAGACTCAGCAGTAGCTATTGACCAGAGCTCTTGGGACAGTGTGTTACATAGATCAGGAAGTATACTGTTGGTCAACTGTTAATATACTGTGTGACCCTCCTATTCACATCATACTGGCTATGCTTCCCTGCTTGTTGTTACGATGAAGGTGCCACTATCATCTGTGCCTAGCATCATTTGTCATCATCGTTGTCATCATCACCATTACCATTGTCATCTTCACCATCATCACTGTCACCACCATCATCGTCGTTGTTGTCATATCAGTAATGCAGCAGCAGCAGCAGCAGCAACACCAGCAAGAAAATGTTCATTTATTGTATGTCAAGAACTTCGGCCCAGAATGCTATCTCGGGACTACTGGAGTCAAGATTTAAATTCACATTTTGTGACCCCAGAGCCAGCTCTTGAGGTCAATATAACATGTTCCCCTCCACAAACTGAAATTGCTCTTGTAAACATTTGGATGAGGGTGGAAAGAATTCAAACAGCAAAGGAGGAACTCAGACAGCCTTTCCCCCTGTCTCAGCTTTGAGGAAATCCACCCTGAGAAGGTGAAGTCAGAGGATCATGGATTCTGTTCTGGGTAAGAAGACATGTTGACTTCCTAAGTATGGTAGATCTGGGGGCTAGGGGCTACCTGCCACACTTGCTGGCCCATGCTGCATCTCATATGTGCATCTGTCAAAGGAGCTTGCTTTGTCCAACAGCTTAATTCCCATGTCCCTGTCATTGGGAGGACATCAGTCAAAGCTTTCAATCTATTCCATTTTCAGCCTCACCGATCACAGATTCTACCAGTGAAGCTGAAAAGGGGAGTAGAGGGCTCTTAACTGCAGCACAGAGAGAGCAGGTGCACAGCCCTGCATTTGTGAACATGAGGTTTGGGGTCCTGTCCCTGGCAGCAGAATTAACTTTCACATAACCTCCATGTAACTGTGAACTTGAGGCCCTCCTCCAAGCTCTGCCTGCGTGAGAGTCAATCGTGGGAGGCGCAGACACTGTGAAGATTCCTGTTCCAGCCAAGCTGTTCTATGCTGGGAAATCTTGTCTCTTCTGTACCCTGTCTTCATAGCATCTTGTGCCTGTGTGGAATCCTTTAGAAGTATTCTGTGTGTACATTCCTATCATGCTCACTCACTGTGGTGCTTCACACACGGTCTTGCTCTAGCCTAGCCTACCAGATTCATTGTGTGCCAAGCAACTTATGAGCAGGGAGCCTGACTTTAGTTCCTCCTTGCCCTTGAGATCTGAGGCCCGTTTTTGTTAAAATGGGCCCAGAAGCTTTCAAAATCAGTGTCTTGGGGTTCTACTTGTGATGGATGAGGTTCTGGTTATCTGATAGATTCATAAGAAATTCCAGTTTATAACCTTCCCCTGCACCTTGTTACCTTAAGCATGACTCATCTGGTCTGGGACAGATGTTCCTGTCTCCCTGATTAGTTGGGCATTAGCTTCAGTGCTCTGCTGTTGAGGGTTCTAGTTATCATCCCAAGGAAGCTCAGGGAGGGCTATAATAAAGAGTGGGACAGGGTTTTAGTCACCATTGTCAGAGTCACAGGAAAAGACATTTTTCTGTTGGTGTGGAAACAAATGTCCATTTTTCAGGTCATGCCTTCACCGATCCTTGACTACCCTCTTGGGAAGGTAGAGACAGTTCTAACATGATAGCTAGGGCATGTGCACACCTGAACCCCAGATCTGTGGGGGTCGGAGGCTCACTGGGGTTTGCCGGATCCTATCTAAGCCCTCGGTGCAATGAGAGAGTCAACCTCAAAGGAGTAAGGTGAAGAAGGACAGAGCAGGACACTCAGCGTTCTCCTCTGGCCACTGCACAGACATGTGCAGGTTCATATTGCCCTCATACACATGTACACACATCCCACACACGTTCCATGCTTACATGCACACAAAACAGAGATCATTATCCAAAACCAAAATACCCCAGGCACCTTAACCAAAGGGTCCAGAATGGACTTTTCTAGTTTTTTTTTTTTTTTTTATGTAAATAGCCTTGATGTTGATAGTCAACCCTAAGGCATTCACAGGGGCTCATAGAAGCAGAAAGTCATTCTTTAAAATACTGATTCTTTTGGAAAGGGTTTGTGATTAAGACTGTCTACTCTTCCCACCTTTCCCAGACCCCCCTTGGTTCTTGGGTAACTCTTTGAGCCATTTGGTCTCCTCTTTCTCAGCTTAGCAAATGCCACACTTCAGCAAATGCAGCCTGGCATGTTGAATGAAATGGTCTTAGTCTGGAAATTGGCCATGTTGATAACAGGTTATTCATTTAATCAGGCTCTAGTTGATAACAGGTACCTCCTGTGGAAACAAAGATAATTTGCTATTGATTGTGATCCTGTCTCCTGATAGAAACTCTGGGCTTATTGTGTCTTGTAAAAGGCCCGCACACATAGTGTGAAGGAGACAGGCAAGGGGAGGTGTGATGGAAGGTAGGCTCACTCCACAAGGTGCACTGGAGAGATGCTTCTGGCCCATTGTTCTGATACCTGCCTCCTCTGGAAACCTTATAGATGTGCTTTTATAATCCACTTTGAAATGCTTGCCATTTGTAAAGCAGAAGCAAGCTCTGCAGCTTCCAGGCAGAAGGTCATTTTATACAGAATGTTCATTCGTGTGCAACAAAGCTTATTTCTTCTACAGGAACAAAAAGAAATAATGAAGCCTTCTTAAAAGCTGTTTTTCTCCAAAGAACGATCTTCTTGATAGCTGGTGAATTGTCCTTGCCACTTCTGTTGGAATTGAAAAGTAAAAACATTTGTATCAATAAAGATTATGGAATATTATTAGAATCTCAGATATAATTTCAACTGTGGCCACAGCACAGGAGTAGGAAACAGTGATACCCTGTCTTACTGCTTGCCTTTGTCAATCTTTCTAGAGTCTTCCCTTTGTTCTGGGTGAAGGCCTATTGGTTGTTTAGCCAATAAGATGATCTTTGTGTGGGTTTTGACTAATATATCTTTTTAAAATACTGTCTTACCCCCCAGACTCATATTGCCTGAGACATTGCCTTAGTTTCCACTTTTCTTCTGGATGTTCCTATTTCTCATGAGTGTAGCTTGAATCTTGCTGTTTCTGGAATATGTCTCTGCCTTCCTGGCCATTTTCCCTTATGCCCCTTCTGTGAATCACCCCCCAATGTTTCTTAGACTGCTAGTGGTTCCCAAACCACCTATGGAGACTATTGGAGATAATTCTAATTATGCTAATTATGGAAGCAGCTTCAATTTACCTACTCTGTTCCAGAGAGCTGGGAAGTGCCTCACAAGACCAGAGGGGAAAAGATTTCATCAGCAGTAGGAACAAAAATAGAAATTTGAATATCTTACTTAATGTCTTTCAATGTAAAGAAAAATATTAGGCATATGTGTATGTACGCGCACACGTGCATTCATATGTTGTGTGTCCTATGTGAGGTTTGTGTGTGGTACACGCATGTGAGTGCTCAGGTGCTGACACCAGTTTGTGCTCATGCAGAGGCCAGAGAAGGACCAGCATGTTTGTTGTTGTTGTTTGTTTTGTTTTGTTTTTTCCTTTTCCTGCCTGATTTCCTTGAGTCAGGGCCTCTTCACTGAATCAGAAAATTACTGTTTAGGGCAGGCTGCCCAGCCAGTAAGAGATAGGGTTCACTTGTCTCTGCTTTCTAATGCTGGCATTCCATGTATGCGCAGCTATGCCTGGCTCTTTATGTGAGCACTGGGCATTTGAACTCAGGTCCTCAGGCTTGTGGAACAAGTGCGCTTACCCACGGAGCTATCTCCTTAGCCCCTGCAATGAGTCTTAAATGAATTATGACTCTTGATATAAGACAGAAGTGTTTCTTGCATCCCCGGATCAGATCCATCTCATTGTGGTTGGGTTCCTGAAAACAACTTCTGATGTACCAACAACCCCTAAGGAGGATAGAGATAGGTCATTTTATTTCTGGGATGTACTCGGTTGGGAAGTACATGACTGTAAGGAATCTGGGTCTCCATGGTCTTCATGTATGAGCCTTCCACGCCATGTTCAAACCTCTCCCATGTAACTCATCGTGGGTAATGTTAGTCCTGAGTGCACAGTGATGCTCATAAGCTGTAATTCTTTTCCATCAAACTGTAAAACAAAAAGCACAGTGTCTAGGAGAAGAAAAACAAACTTGGCCATTCTGAGTACACTGGTCACTAATTCTGCCTTGATGATTTCATGCCCCAACTCTCGGCACATGTAGCTTGTGTTGATTTGACATAGGAGACAAGTAATACCTTGCCCTGATGTTAATGACAGTTCATTGGCTGACTCCGCACCTGTCATCATTGTAGCCTAGACCCATGCTAATGATTACAGGCGTTTTCTTTAGAGTCGCTGTAGTTTAATTCCAATCTTATTTGAGGAAGAATTCATTTCTTAAATGGCATTAGAGCCTTCATATAAGTATTAAATGTATCGTTGCAAAATGTTAAACAAAACCTGCTAAAATATATGAACTGTTTTGAAATCTTTGTTAAACGCAAGCATCACGTTATAGCAGCTTTTACAGTACAGGGCTTTTAGCTTTAACAGGGGGAATAAAAATTGTTCTTTGCTGCTCCATATGTTTTGTTTTGTTTTTTTATGACTGTTTTGCTTTAAGGGTTTTCATCTGTAATTGTCTCTCCCCAACTCTGGGGATTTTCATGAGCGGTTTTTTTTTTTTTTTTTTTTTTTGTACACAATTTATTCCTGCTGATTCTATCAGCAGGAGTCTGTAGTGAGTTCCTTTGGAATTAGAGTCAAGGTTCCATTACCTTTCCCACTTGTCATGAGACATCCCATGTTTTCTTTTCATCCCTTGTTGAGCCAAAATAACCAAGGACAAAAGAAAAAATAGAACTATAACAACAAAACCCTATTTTCTTCTTATCCATTTTTTTTTTCACTGCAATTTGCTGTCCCGGCTTCTGGACCATGATAGAAAGTTTGGTCTATGTGATGTCTTTCCCTCTGACCTTGACTTAAGTGTTTGGGGAGGAAACGAGAGCTTGTGCTTTGTATGAAGCTGTAGAGATGCACACATGCAGTCCTTGTCACAAGGAGTGAGATGTGATGTTCAATGAAATGCTTTAAAAGTGCTTTAATGTCCCCATGGTCCCTTCGGCATTTCTGCCTTCATTGCAGCTATAAATACTGTCCACTGGCTGTGGCATGTAGCATTTCTTACTTATAAAGATGGCTTTTGTTTGTATTTGTTTCACTAAAATGGAAGAGTTATGTAGAAATATAAAAAGCAGTGCAGTGTGGCTTGCCTCAGAAATTACAACCTTTTAGCCAGTTAGGTGCTTTGTCTGGGACCAGCAAGCACATTCTACTATATTGTTACCATATTTATAGAGCAAAGAGGCTTTAAGGAGAGGGAGAGGGAAGGTTGTGGCCAATGCTTCTGTTTTTCTTTACCTCAAAGCTCAGGCTGGAGTCTTCAAAGCCTTTTTAAAATTTCCAGTATTCAATTTTAATTAAAAACCACATTCAATTCTGTAATCCCATTTTCAGATTCAAAAGGGAAATTCATATAAGAGAAAATTAACTTATTATTATTAAAGTACACTGCCTCTCTAACAGATATGATAGAGAAGACGCTCTCCCCAGGCTCTGTGACCGGTACTTACATAAGAATATTAGCAAATTTAATAGATTTTTTTTTCTTGCCTGTAAGTGATAATCAAACTTACTTTTTAAAGCTGATCTCACTTGACTTGGGTGATAAGGATATTTGCTCCTGAGAAAGATGCTATAGGCTATTGCTTTTCATGGCCACATACCAGAACTTGAAGTCAAATGGTCTCGACTTTGTTAGATGAATATTAATTTATTTTTTTATTTTATTAACATTAAGATTTTTTTTCCTCAGATTCAATTCTAGGTAAACTTATGGTACATGATGCCCTTTGTAAGAACCATTTCATATAGGAAGGATCACCGGTCGTTGTCTCCAGAGACAATGATAGGAAAATCTCTCTGACAGTTAAGTTTTTTAAAGGCATGCAGCCATTTAACTTGAAAATGAACATAACAATTTTGACCGGAAGAATTAGCCCTCTCTGCTGCTAGCACATAGGTGTGTTTGGCTGTTCTCAGCAGGAGCGAATCAAGAGGCAGTTGTTTCCAGTGTGTTACCTCCTGGGCATGATACTGTGCACTGTGTTTATTGTTGAAATACATTTCATGTTATGCTGTATGGGGGCTCTGTAAGCTGTGTATAACACATGCAGCATACATACAAATGTGTGCATACATGAGCAGATATGTTAGACGTGAAATACAGTCCATGCTACGTCACAGAGGAATTAGTTTGTTAGATGGGATGCGTGTGTATGGGGCACTTATACATACAGATACATTCCTTCGTATGTAGATAAAATGTGACATGTGAAATGCTCTGCAGGTCCTCTTTCCACTTAGACGTTTCCATCTCGTTTTCTTGTCATTCCTAATCTACTTTATTGTTTTATTCTACTCCAGTTCTTCGCTCTTTTCAGTACTACCATTACAGTTATTGTGAAGTTTTATTTGTCTTTTATATATATATATATTTTTATCATTTAGATACTTCATCATTTTTCCCTTGGGTTCTCAGTATGCTTAAAGGTGTTTTAAGTAAATGAGTGCTCAAGATGTGTGAATAGTTTTGGTAATGTAAGTGTTCAGTCTTGCATAATATTTATGCATAAATCTCCACATGGAACTGATATCATGAAACATGCTTAGCAATTCTAAGCCTGATACAAAGATTAAAAGAATAAGCCCTCAAAGACATAGCTTTCTTCTATTACTTCTTGTCACTCATCTGTCACAATGCATGAAGATACATTTACAGAGTATACACTGATCCTGGGGGGCTGACAAGCTACAATGACAGCAGGGATTCTGGGAATATCATGATCCACGTAAATGTTAGGGCAGGGCAATGTACCCAGTTTCTTCTTGTTCTCAAGGGCCCCAGGGGAGGCAGAACTTGGAATGAGCACTCTTTGCAACCTTTGCTCAGACTCCAGCAACAGCAATGGTACCAAGCAGGGAGCTCTTGTTAAATGCATTGCTGATCCTCTCAGAGCTTCTGTTTGGGTGGGTAGGACCTGGGATCTTTCAATTCTAGAAGTTCTCAGGTAAGACCAATGCTGCCAAGGAGGGCACTGTACATGGAGAACTATATAGTCACCCACCAATATATTTTATAGGAGATATCTGAGATGGAGAGCAAGATGGGCCTTCCCCAGCCTGTCATGGTGAAGGGACAGAGTGAGGATCAGATGGTACGGCTGTGGTTGTACCATGTTCTTCAGGCTCTGTTTTTGATTGCTTAGAGCAGAGGTCCTGGTGGCTTACCAAAGGGAGACCAGAAAATATAATTCATGCTCCCCTCCTAGATTCTTTTCTGTGAACAGCTAGTCTCTCTCTTCACGGCCTATGGAGAAAGAAGCTTTGGGTAATCTCTACCATTGTCCAGTCTCCACCTCTTCATATCCACATCCAGTTAATCATGAGATGTTTGTCTGTTGATTCCAGACAACTAAGAGATCAACACAAACTTGTGATTTTCTTTATATAAAAACAGATGTCATAAAATCTTTGTTTTTTCATAAGAATGTGAATACGAGCCAGATATGGTAGCACAGGTCTATAATCCTGGCACTTAGAAGGTGCCAGATGACTGTGAGTTCTAGGCTAGCCAAGGCTACAAAGTGAGACCTTATCTCTTAAAAACAAGGGTCAGTGGTACTGTGCTTGCCTACTATCTATACAGCCCTGGGTAATATCTACATACCTTGAAAGTAAGTGATGATGAACTTGAGTCTAGTTTACCAAAAAGAGTAAAAGTTGTAGTTTCATTGAAGTATTAATTTAATCTTGGCATTTACCTTGGCATATAATAAAACACAAATAACTATCTCTTGAGAATGATATATTAGAAGTGCAGCAGAGAGAACTGGCATTCAATGACTAATGAAACCAAAATAAGAGTTCTTTTCTAAAACAATGAGGAAGACCCTAAACCTATGAGAACTGGGTTCAGAGCAACTTAATCAATCTTGATTGATACCTAAGTTATATCCTTTCTTGATAAGTTTTGGATCCTTGTTGAGAATTGAATGGCAGAGTCTGAATTCATGCATGCATGAATTCATGGATGACAAATATTTATTTTAGGATACATAATTGGATGCTGATGGCAGAAACTAAAATTCGACTGTGGTAGAACACCCTTCCATTTCAGGGAAGCAGCTATATATACCAGTGAGGTGACCCATCCTCTCCAAATGGGAAATACCTTCGTCTTTTTCATACTGTGTGGTGGAATCTAGGTGATAGTTCTGGTTCTGATTATTGCCTTCTTATTTTTCAGCGTCTGGTGGAAGCTGCAGAGGAGGCACACCTGAAGCATGAATTTGATGCTGACTTGCAGGTAACCAACTATATGTGGTTTGCATTAAACTATTGGTGCATTTCAGTGACTGCAGAAAAAAAAAAAACTTTGAGAGGATGGTACTGGGTTGGCAGCCTTGTGTCTCTTTCTTGTTGGGTGAGGGCAGCAATCCTCAGTCTGTTTCCACCAACAGCAGTTGTTGTAGATGATGTCACAGACTCATACATGGCTGCCAGATTTCAATGAAATTTCCTGGTAAGGGGAAAGAATTATATCAGTAAATAGACGGTAATTGTTAGGGTTTTCAATGGTAAAATGATAAAATGGTAGCTATTCAAAATCCTAGTTTCCAGGCTGCATTTTGAAATATAAGCAAAGGTTATAATGGTTGAAAGGTTATGAAATATAAGTAATGTTGTGATGGACTTAACCTTGAATTAGATATTAAAGACAAGAATCTTGTGTGTAAACATTAAGTTATTCATATACTTAGGATTAGAATATCTATTTAAGAAATTTGTTGTAATATAACTCATAATCATGGCAAATTGGTTGAAAAGTATATTAGCAAAAGTAGCAAAAGACAGTAAGTGTGCAAAGGGTCCCTCCTGAAGGCACTTATCTGTCACTTTGAGGCTTTGTGCTTCTCTTCACTGTACAAAAATAAAACAGGAGAAAGTCCTAAGTTTTAGGTCTGCTCTTTGCTAAAACAAAACCTTTTTTTTATTGGTATGTGTTCACACTCAGGAAGTAGTGTTTATTTCTTGGTGTTTTTATTTATATGGAAAAATGAAGAGAAACACAAATGTTAAAGTACCCAAGGTCATATTTCCAAAGCAGCTTTGATATGTGTCTCTTCCTCGTGGCTACATTGAAATGGAGAAACTGATAAAAGGTTAAGAAAAGGAATATTTATAAATGTATAGTTGTGGTTAAGAGAACCCATAATGTACTTCAGGTTGAGGAAGTTGTAGGGAGGAAAGAATTCTAGATCCCAGAGGGGTGACTATAGGGAAAGGCTATTTGGTAGAGCCATAGAGTTATTCACAGCGGGCAGGCAAAGGTAGACCAGAAGGGCAAACAGAGCCCTGCAGGTTTATCCTGCTTTCTTCTTGCCCTACCTTTGAAGACTGTAGCTGTTGGTGTAGTTGGTGGGGTTCAGACTCTTGAGTCATTGAGAAGGTTAAAGATGGGTCTGAGGTGTCAGCAGAAGATATCAAGGGCATGGACTAGGTGTCACTGTTAGGGATAGCATTAAACATAGAAGCAGAAATGTAGATAAGTGTAGGCAACTCCAGGGGTGGTGTGGAGAAGTAGTAGGGACAATTGTGAACAATGGGAAAAGAATGGGAGGCTGACACAGTTTTCTGAGCAAAATTGCAAGAGAGAGGGTAGAGTCTAGCAAAAGGAAATTTAAATATAGCAACAAGAGCCTTGCCTCCTTATAGCCATTCCTTTTTTTTTATTAAATTTTTTATATTAATTTCAGTTTATTTAGTTTGTATCCCAGCTGTATCCCCCTCCTTCATTCCCTCCCAATCCCACTCTACCTCCTTTATCTCCTCCCATGCCCCTCTCCAAGTCCACTGATAAGAGAGGTCCTCCTTCCCCTTCTATCTGACCCTAGATTACCAGGTCTCATCAGGACTGGCTGCAATGTCCTCTGTGCCATATCAAAGCTGCTCCTCCCTCAGGGGTGGGGAGGTCAAAGAGCCAGCCACTGAGTTCATGTCAGAAACAGTCCCTGTCCCCCTTACTAGGGAAACCCACTTTGATACTAAGCTTCCATGGGCTCCATCTGAGCAGGAGTTCTAGGTTATATCTATGCATGGTCCTTGGTTGGAGAATCAGTCTCAGAAAGATCCCTGTGCCCAGATACATTTGGTCCTTGTGGAGCTCTTGTCATCTTCAGGTCTAACTAACTCCCCCTTCTTTCATATGATTCCCTCACTCTGCCCAAGGTTTAGTTATATGTCTCAGCCTCTGCTTTGATACACTGCTAGGTAGTCTTTCAGAGACCCTCTGTGGTAGGCTCCTGTCCTGTTACTTATTTTCTCCTACTTCCAATATCCATCCCATTTGTCTTTCTAAGTGAGGATTGATTATCTTACCCTGGGTCCTCCTTCTTGCTTAGCTTCTTTAGGTGTACAGATTTTAGCATGTTTATCCTATCTTATAGGTCTACTATCCACTTAAAAGTGAGAATATACCATGTGTCTTTTAGCTTCTGGGATATCTCACTCAGGATGATCTTTTCTAGTTCCCACCATTTGCCTGCAAATTTCATGATTTGCTTGTTTTTAATTGCTGAGTAGTATTCCATTGTGTAAATGTACCATAATTTCTGTATCCATTCCTCCATTGAGGGACATCTGGGTTTGGTAGCTTTATGTAGAGAGGCCATTGACTGGCCACACCTGTCTTCAGGAAGCTCTGACTTCAGAGGACTGCATGGCCTAAAGTAGGCTGGAGGGGTTTAATGAAAGCACCGCAAAGCAACTTCCTGCGTATAAAGATGGTAAGAACCTGCAGAATGCATGGCCAGGAAAGTGCTTCTGTCTTTTTTCTTCTGGAATCCTGCTGCCTTTTCAGAGAATTTCACTTGGAAATGACATAATGTCAGATCCATGTATGATAATTAAAATAGGCATCCAGCAATTCTGTGATGGCTCAGTGAGTAAAGGTGAGGCCACCAAGACAACTTGAATTTGATCCAGGGGGGCACCACATGGTAGAAGGAGACAATGAGCTCATTTAGATTGTCCTCTGATCCCTCACATACCCGTGCGTGTGCACGAGCGCGCACACACACACACACACACACACACACACACACACACACACACACAC
>NW_026591918.1:6967012-7094455 GCF_907164565.1 Psammomys obesus | reverse complement strand
CACACACACACACACACACACACACACACACACACACACACACACACAAGGTGGGGGAAACAGCACCTCTACTATCTAGAGGGCTGCTCCAGATGTGACAATCAGGAAATAGTTGACTATCGGGCATGCAGTGAGTGACACTCTAGAGATTCAAGTCACACTATCCAAAAAGAACAACACCATACCAGGTAAATATAGACTGTGGACTTGCTGCAGAGTAACTCTCTGGACTTCTCTTTAAAAATTATAAGTTTAAGAAAGAAAACTTTGAGTTTTCTTTTTTTTTTCAAGTTAGTAGAGATTAAGCACCCAGGACAATAGAAAGGAAGTGTGATTTAGAACCTGGTGCTGCACTAGAGAGATTTGACACAGGCTGCGTTTCAGATAGTAGCACGGTGTTACTGTGGAATTGTCTGGCTTTGCTGTGGTTCTGATTTTTCCTGGAGCAAGTATTTGGATTCACAGGTCTAGCAGGAAGGGGTGAGTCTGCAAGAGAGTAAGAGAGGTTTGAAATCAGAGCTGTTTGGGGAAATCTGGTGTATCTGGCTCTGATATTTACAGTCAGCTTTACTCTGAAATCTGTTTTCAATGAAGCATAGGTGGCTGGTGCAGAGGAGGAGTCAGCATGATTGCTTGCAGGGATTATCTGTTCGTCAGCGGTAGAAAATGCTTGGGGCCTTCTGGGTGATGCTAAGGGAGGGGTGCTCTCTTGTAGTATGTTTGAAGCTATTGTCTCTTTCCCAGACTGTTCTGGTTTCCCATTACAGCTATAGAATAAAATCCTGGCAAGGCACAACTGACTCTCCCTGTCAAGTGTGGTGCTGTGAACACAAATGGCCCATTGAGAGTTCTTGAAGAGCACCACAGACGCCAAGAAAACTAGCCTATGTCTTCTGTTCTGTAGGAAGATCCGATTGTCCTCCTCCCTCACCCTTTCTTTATGTGAATGAAGAACTAGCAGAGGGCACTGTCACCTGAACATGAGAAGATGTTGCAATAATCTCTTGGTATTATGGCATATCATTCACTAGCCAGACCTCAGACCTCCCTGCAATCTCAGGGGCAGAAGAAACACGGCGCTTTTTGGTGGAAACCTGTAAAAAAAGAATCCTTTGATAGCATGGATGTGCATCAGAGCATCTGTCCCTGCTCAGATGAAGGCTTCAAAGCTGCTGAAACTCTGATGTTATTAAGGGCAGGTCTGTTAACGGCCAGGGTGTCAGCCCGTGGCTATTACGAGGTAGCAGGCCTGAGCATAGGGTTAGAGTTTATTGCTCTGATGGTCCATTAGAGTTGATCAATTGTTAATCTGGGTGCTGCTGACCTCTCTGTGACCCTGCCAGAGGGTTGTGTCTATTAAAAAAAAAAAAAAACCCAGATACCATCTGCTCACAGGGTAGTAAGTGACATCAGGAAGGAACCTGTCCTGTTAGTGACATTTCCTAAACTGCATAGTTCCAGATTTCAAAGTTCTTAGCATTGTTATCGACCCTAAGAGAAAAGGAGCGATAAGTATGTGTATGCCCTTGGGCTCACCTTAGTGAGTAGCTTTGTATCATTGCCTCATTTCAAACTGTAAAAGTGAAAAATTTGTTTTTGCTGGTAGAATCATTAAGAGCAAACCCCTCCCAAATTATGTCTTTTGTTTTTTTTTTTTTTTTAAATCAGGGTTTTGTTTGCCTTTTAAATTCTTCTGACAATCTCTCTGGAGGTTTAACTGTTTCCCCCTGGGCCATGGCCTTGGCATCTTAGGTCCAAGAATTTTATCTGGCAATATATTGTTAGCACTTAAAAATTATACTGAGGCATGAGTCAAAATATAGCCTCTGATGTGTGTGAGAACAATCCAAAATGAACAGCTCTCTGTAGAAGGCAGATCTGCTTGGTCATAGTGGGCTGGGTAGCTTTCTTAAGTTTTACCCTTTGACCTCTTCCTATTTATACTTACCTATGGACTCTACATTGCCCTTCTCTTGGTTTAGTTTTCATTCCCCAAAGTCTCATGTTAGAGCAACTTTTGGGAACAGCTGTTAAGCTGAGACTTTTTTGAAGATGACATCTTCCATTTACAAAATTTTATGTTGTTCATTAATGTAGGATTTTGTCCAAAGATTGGTAATTGTGAAAACAAAGATTTCCACAAACCAACTTGCATGTTAATATCCCATGTTTTGCTGTGATCATTCTCATCATTTTGATAACAAAACCTTCTTATTCATGGGGCCCCAGCCTCAACCACCTCGCCTGCTGATACACAGATAACTGGCCATAAAATTGATCTACATACCTAATAAACCCAGGCAGAATGTCTCCTTCCTCTCTCCCTCCATCCCTCCTTTTTCTCTCCTTCCATCCCCTTCTATCCACTGCCCCTATTCTTTTGAATTTTTTTCCATTGGTAGTGAAGGAGAATAAAAAAAAAAAAAAAAAAAAAAAAAAAAAGCCTTTCAACAGTTTACTAAAAACCTGCTTATCTTTGAACCACAAACATATTTTCTCTGAAAGCTGTCTCAGATAAATTCCAATTGCACAGGACTGGTACATGGAGAGGGAAAATGTGATTTTGAATTGCGAATCCTGCAGAAGCTTTTTCTATTGCAAAGTTTTCCATAATAAGTTTTCTTTGTTGTTTTGTAAGTATTGGGGGGGGGGAATGCCCAGTGACATTCGGAGAGCTTACCAGTGTGAGGTGTGAGGTAGGCAGGAGACGAAGACGAAGACGGGATGTGCTGGAGTACCACCAGTTTACCCCGGCTCCTCACCTCACTGCTGCAGTTACTTGTCTTGCGAACACAGTGGCCTGGTTTTGAACTTGGGGCCAGGAGGCTATGGTGCATAGTGACCCTGAGGTAGGGTGGCTGTGGGTATTACCTGGATCACTCCCACAACCTGCTCACCATTCCTATTCCCATGGGAACATTGGGTAACGGGGAGCGGGAGGATCGAGAGCAGTGTGAGAGCCCAGCAGTTGCTTTAGAAATGCAGCCACCGTCCATTGAGGAAAGAGGCACAGGAGGAAAGTAAGATAAATTCCTTGTTTTCTTATCAAACTAGTGGTTAGGCTCCCCTCACCACTTTCATTAGCTTGGCAGAGGGTTGTGGCTATGTGTCAGCTTTCTGGGATCATACATTTAACATTTCCTGGTTAGGATTCAACAGTGTTGTTCATCCATAGGAGAGATATAAAAAATCTCCCAGGGCTTTTCAAGTGTGAGCCTTTTACTCTTAGAGTCATCCCTCAGTGTTTCCCATGCCCTCTGTGAAAACACACATGCTTGACTCTGTGCCTTATAACTTGCAGCAAGGCCAAAGCCATGACTTTGAGCTTTGTGCTAATTAGTTACTTGGCATTCATGTGTTTGCTCGTGTCTTCAACTGCTGGTCATCTGTGAGTGAAAGCAGCAGCAGCGGTTGGAACTTCAGCTTGTTCAGATGGATTCGTCTTGGGCTAGGAGCCGGTAAATTCTATGGTCCCAGTCCCACCTGGGCCACTGATATACAGGAAGGTTTGTCCCTGTGAATTCTTTGCTCCTTTGTAAAGGAATGTGGTTATAATATCCAGCGGATATAGCTAAGTGCTTATCCCTCTCACAGATGTTAACATTTGTCCAACCCCAAGTCCCCAAAGGCTGCATCTGGATCATCATGCTATAGGACCTGGTCATAAGCTAGACTGACAGTTGTCATCCTTATTCTTATGGAACTTTTCACCTTGTGAGAAAGACATATGCTAAGACATGACAACATAAATAATTGTCATGGTACATGACAGGGCCTAACTAGAAGATATTATGGTGCAAGACAAGGCATCTTCCCCTAATGTGAGGAGAGATTGGAACAAGTCTCCACAGGTGGTGAGTTTGTAGTAAGTAAAGAATGTAGGTTTAACTCTACCATGATTAGAAGAAATCTGTCTAAACAATCAAAACACTTGCTTCTGTAAGTGAAAATCTAGCTTTACTTTATCTCGATTCTAGAAAATATCATTTCCCACTTGTGAGTTCTTTTTAAAACAACAATTATAGGAAACTGTTTGTTTTGAATTAATCTCTACCCCAGGCTCACATAGAGCAGGACAAAAGTGAATTTACTCAAGCTAAATGCCTCCCTCTTCTCCAGCCATGCCCCTCCCTCAGTCCACTGATAGGGGAGGTCCTCCTCCCCTTCCATCTGACCCTAGTCTATCAGGTCTCATCAGGACTGGCTGCATTGTCTCCCTCTGTGGCCTGGTAAGCCTGCACCCTCCCCCACCGAGAGGGAGGTGATCAGAGAGCAGGCCAATCAGTTCAGACAGTCCCTGTTCCCATTACTAGGGAACCCATTTGGACACTGAGCTGCCATGGGCTACATCTGTGCAGGGGTTCTAGGTTATCTCCATGAATGGTCCTTGGCTGGAGTATCAGCCTCAGAAAACACCCCTGTGTCCAGAGTTTTGGGTTATGTTGCTCTCCTTGTGGAGCTCCTGTCCCCTCTAGGTCTTTCTATCTTCCCCTTCTTTCATAAGATTCCCTGCACTCTGCCCAAAACAGATATATTTTAAGCAGACAAGTTTGTCCATGAAAACAGGAGATTCCAGTCTGTGTGACTGAGCATAATAAATCCTGACTGCTTTACTCTTTAGAGAAGTCAGCTTGTTTCCTACCTTAGAGAACCCAGTCGTTAACCATTTGGGAACTCACATCCTGCTTTGCAGAATGGAGAATCCCTGGATTCCCTAACTGGAAATAAAAAGCTGACAGCTGACACAATATATTCTAATTTTGTCTTTAGACAACTGTAGCACTGACACTTCATCTTTTTCTTCTTATCATGCTTATTATTTTCTATCCTTTGAGTCTTATTCACACAACTCTCCAGTTGTTGCTCAGGACATATTCAGAACTCAGTCTGCAATAAATCCTGTTCTAGGTTAAGGCTTTTACAAACTAAGAGGCAGCCCTCACGCTCCAGAAATATCCTGACTAACAATTAGGAATTTTGACGAGTGGCCAGTGAACTATGGGCAGGAGCTGCCCAGCTGGCCTATAATGTGAGCTCAGTAAGGTGAGGTTTGGCTGTTATTTGAATTTACTCATTCATTAATTCTCCCCCATCCTGTTATATTCCAGACTTTGTGCTAAGCTCAGATGGAAGGATCCTGGTGTAACAGGTAACAAAGAGCCAGGATTTCAGCTTTTACTGACAGCAAGATACCTAAACTATCTGATCACAACTGCACACGTGTTATTTTAAAAATTCATGTGTATGCGTGTGTGTGATGTGTGTGTGTGTGTGTGTGTGTGCATGTGCCTGTGTGCATTAATATGTGTGAGGACAGCCATATGAGCCACAGAACACATGAGGTCAGGGAATTAGCTCAGGTCCCTGCCTTTCGCATTGTTTGAAACAGGGTCTGTCTTTTTTTTTCTCTGCTTCATACTGCAGGCTGGCTAGTGGGCTTCTGGGATTCTCTTGTCTCTGCCTTCCATCTTAAAGTAGTGTATTGGGATTACAGATGTGTATCATTGTGCCCAGCTCTACATGGGTCCTTTGTGACACCACCGTGTGACAAGTGCCAGGTCCTCACAAGCATCCCCACAGCCCAGAATGTCACTTAAGGTCCCATAAATCTGGATGTGGCGAGAGGAAAAGGTCTTACAACTTGCTAAGGTATATTCCATCAGGGAACTTTCCTCTGCCTCCTCTGCCTTCACTTCCCTTCTATCTCCACGGAAACCACTGTTCCAGTTTGTGATATCATAGGTTGATTTTGTGTATTTTTAAAAATTTTTTATTAATTACACTGTATTCATTTTGTATCCCCCCGTAAGCCCCTCCCTCCTCCCCTCCCGATCCCACCCTCCCTCCCCTTTCTGCATGCATGCCACTCCCCAAGTCCACTGAGAGGGGAGGCTCTCCTCTCCTTTCTGATCTTAGTCTATCAGTTCTCATGAGAAGTGGCTGCATTGTCCTCTACTGTGGCCTGGTAAGGCTGCTCCCCCCTCAGGGGGAGGTGATCAAAGAGCAGGCCAATCAGATTATGATGGCCAACTGTCGGGCAGAATGAGTAAGAGCTGGAGAGGACAGGGTCTCCACAAGGAGAGCAACAGAACAAGAAAATTTGAACATAGGGAACTTCCCAGAGACTCATAATTCAACCAAGGACTATTCATGGAGATAACCTAGAACCCCTGCACGGATGTAGCCCATGGCAGTTCAGTGTCCAAGTGGGTTACCTAGTAATGGGAAGAGGGACTGCCTCTGACATAATCTGATTTTGTGTATTTTTTAAGTGAGAAATAATATAGGTTGAACGTCTAGTTTCCTCCCTTAAGCACAAAGCCTATGACTTATTCATAGTGTGGCTTCAATTTCTTGTTCTTTCCTAATTAAATAATGGATATTACACATTTCCCTGTAAAGGAAGCCACTATCACATTCCTTGTCTCCATTTTCATCATTTTTCAGTCTGAAATATTTCTTAATGAAAGACTCCTTTGATCTGTAGGAGTTCTATGTTCAGGTGTGAGTGTAGATTAGTATGTTTCTCCTTTGGTGCAGATAGACACTTGCTCAGGAATTTGGAGTTCTCTCGTTACACATTTACAAATGATTTTGTCTTCCTAGTAAAATGACTCTTTTGCCATTAGGAAATATTTTTACTTCTGTCAGGATTCTGGGTTGTATTGCACTGAATTTTAGTATTCCATCCTTTTCCATACTATAACCTACCGCTACATTTCATAGGAATGGAGTCTTGCTCTTTTTAAAAATTGAGATGGAATCTTTGTGTGTAGCTGGGTTGGCTGTCCCAGAACTCGCTAAGCAGACCAGGCTGGGCTTTCATTCACAGAGATCGGCCTGCCTCCCGAGTGATAGGGTTAAAGTGTGTGCCACCACTGCCCAGCTGAGTCTTGCTCTTTTTTCATTCTGAAAACCATTGGATTGTAGTTAGATGATTTAGTCACTTATACTTAATAAAATATTTAATGTAATTTTATTCGCTCCCACTGTTTCTGTTTTTCTCTCTTGCTTTTTCTTGGTTTAATTGAATGTATTTTATTGTACAATTTAATTTATCTTTTGGTTTTTAATCTCTGTTAATAAAACTTTCAGTTGTTGCCTTAGGGATTACAGTACACTGCTTAAGTACACAGCATGCCTAGCGTTAATTTGGAATGCAGAGCACCACTTCCTTTAAAAACTCTATAACAACATAATTTTAACTACCACTATTTACTGTGGAATCACTAATGTATTTTATTTCCATGCGTTATGAGCCTGTTAGAGAATACTGTTTGTTTGTTTTTGTGTGTGTGTTTATGTGTTTGTTTTACTTTGCTTTTGTAGATTGGTCGAGACAGGATTGTACCATGTAGCCTAAGTTGATGTGGAACTCATGACCTTCCTGCCTTCAACCATCTAAGTCCTGGGATAATAGGTGTTTGCCACTACACCCAACCCTATGGGCTTCTGTTTGTTGTTTTTTGAAACTACTGTCTGCTTAAGAACTTAATATAAGAAGCAGAGATAATCCATTTTAACATACTTCTCACTTTTTTGCTGTGCCTGGCATTTCTTATTTCTTCCTCTACATCTTAGTTTCCACCTGTCTTAAGTTGAATTTTTTTTTTCAATGTAGGTCTGCCAGTGATAATTTAACCTTTGTTTATCTAAAAATATCTTCATTTCACCTCCATTTTTGAAGGCTGATCTTAATGGATGTAAGCTAATTTGACAGCTTCATTTGTCTTTCAAGTCCTTAACAAGAATTCTGTTCTCTTATAAGCAGTAATGGTGCTGATGAGACACTGGCCAGCTTTGTATACACTGAGGCATTTTCTGTGACTGCGTTTGATTTCAGTATTCGACCCTAATATAGCACAGTGTGATAAGTTAAACATGCTCTTAGCTGTGTATCTTCTTTACCTGTAATTTTTAGATGTTCGTTAAGATTCTTGATATTATGACAAACTTTAGAACGTTTTAACCTATGTTTTTTAGAATTTTACCTTATCTGTTCTCTTTATATTTCTTTCTAGAACTTAAAAGAAATTGATATTATCCTCAGAATTTTGAGGTTGTTTCCAACCTACAGCTTCTCCGTGTTTGTTACTTCATCTGTCATCCCCATTTTGCCATTAAACTTGTCAAAGGAGTATTTTGTTCCAAGTACTTTTCATTCTGAGAGCTTTGTTAAATCCTTTACTTGGTTTCATTTCCATTTCTTAACTAAAATTCCTCATCTATGTACTCACTGTGTCTATATTTTCTTTTAAATCTGGATATATGTACTGTAGACACTTTAAATCCCTTCTGTGCTAATTCCACTGTCTGGGTAATTTATTCTAAATGATTTTTTTCCTTTTATTCACATATTTTTCTCTCTTTTTATACACTTAGTGTTTTGTTGCTTTCTAGACACTGTGATAACATTACTATTTGGTTTTTGTGTTTTTCTTTATTCTAATTTAGGATAATTTCTTCTATGTAGTATGTTTCTAAAACACCCAAAATGTATTCAATCAATTAAATTTTTGGTAGGAGAGTTGTTAAAGAAATGAGGCAAAAACGACAAGCCTTGCACAATAGGGTAGCCCTCCCAGGATGAGCTTTCTACATTCTATGTGGCCATATAACCAATTAGAGAACACCGGCTTCTTTTGCCAAAAGAATTACAAAGATTATCTTCCATCTAAGAGGAAGACAAAACATATTTTTATAGACTCTTGAGATGTAAACATTGTCTATCAAAAGCTAATAGTTTCTATGGCTTTATGGTATCAGCACTAACTTCTATTCTGCATCTAAATAGAAGTGTTAATATGAGCAAGTTTGAAAACACCAAGAGCAGCTTTGATGCAATGACCTCTGCCCTGATTTTGTTTGAAGTGCCATTTGATTTTGTAGTCTGGAGGGAAAGGGAAGGTGTTGTTTATCCTTTCCTGCTTTTCCTTTTATTTAAATCTGTATACTGATTCCCTACTAGTGACCCTCTTAAAGTTTTCTTTATTACTTATTGATTCATAAACGTTGGCTCTTCTATTGCTGAAGCATCAAGAATGAACAACCCAGCAAACTCTGATTGTTCAGCTTTTCCCTGTTACAACATTCTTTCATGTATCATAATCCTGTATGCCTTTGTCTGTGGATAACAGTGGTTATGTCTAAGTTGTTGCTCTAGAAATCATCCTTCCTGCCAGAGCCTACCATAGCTTCTTTTGTAATCCTTTATCCTATGTTTGTTCTCAGTTAGCCTCCTCAGTCCTGGGATATTTATTTTAAATAAATGTTTGTTTAAGACACACTTAATTTAAGTATATTTTAAACAAATGAACATCACCAGTTCTAAGTTTATTAAATGTCTAAATAAGCAAGTACTTTTAAGTTTCAACTGTATTTTTTTTTCATGGTGTAATTATCATGTTCTAAATATCTACCAGTCCAGAATGGGGATATTTGGGGATGGGAACTTTCTCTCATCATGTAAAAAAAGGAATAGATTATGGTTCTCCTAATCACAAAACAGAGTCACTCAGCAGGCTTCCAGAAACCTCGGTGTCTTTCTTTAAGAGAGCTGACAGGAGAAGGCTCTGGAGGACTCCCAACACTGCCTCAGTGTTGTTCACAAGGAAATGCTTTGGTAGTTGTGTGAGTGTCCTGCAGTTGCTGATTTATGGTCTAGAGACTTGAACAACAGCTATTGAATTTTCAAAGTAAAATTATATATATATTTAGAGAGAGAGGGTGAGCTGTGCCACAGCACATTTGTGTAATTCAGGCAATGAATTGTGAGAGTCAATTTTCTTTCTCCACTGTTGATTCTGGGAGTCCAACTCAGGTTTGCACAGGAAATGCTTTTAACCCTCTGAGCCATCCCTCTGCCCTAAAGTAAATCTTGACTCTGGTACTAATCCAGAAAGTAGACAATTTGGAAGGAAATGTCCAACCCCAGGAGGATATGCTGCCAAGCAAGCACCTTTATGTTCTAACTAAGCCCCCATTCACACCTTGTAGTGCAGGAACCATCCTATACAGGGCGTGGAGCATGGCCGCCAACCCTGCTGTGCTCAAATTAAAATTTCTTTTGTGACTAACAGTTTAAGGGTATTTTTCTCTGTTGGCTGGTGCTGATAGAGTGTAGCAGTTGTGCTAAGAATGATGGACAGCATTAGCAGAGACCTCGGGCACAGGCGGTGGCTCGCATGCTTCACAGACTTTACTTCATTTCTTTCTTTCTCTGCAGTCCAATGAGATAGGTGCTGCTAGGAGCACTGGTTCATCCAGAGAGAAGCTGCAGGGCCAAGGTTATGCAAGGTCAGGGAGGAGCCAGAATTCACACCCCACTCTGACTCCAAAGACTAATAGGCTATGTTGCGTCATAGAACCAGTGTTGTCACTGGGACCTTAATTTCTAGACAAATCTCACGAGGAAATAAATTTAAGGTGACATTTGCCATGGATTATGTGAAAGAGCTATCAAATGACCCCAAACGACTTTTCTAGAATTGTCCTGTCCCACTTCATCTCACAGAGCCACCTGGTAGTATTTTTGTTGTTCAATTTCTGTCCTCGCCAGCAAAACGTAAGCTCTATAAGAGTAGGCCCCTGCAGATTAATCAGATGCCCAATGTGCGCGAGCTTCAGTTGCTACCCACAGTGCAATGCAACAACTACAAGCCAAATCTGACTCCGAGTTGGGAACTGTTAGTCGCTTTTGAGGTTATCGTCTTTGTCCATCAGAGAAAGTTGGTTCTTTCTTGAGAGGAATACCATTTATCAGAGGCAAGAAGGTTCAAACACATTCTCACCCTCTTGTGCATGAGTGGCAGCCATTTCATGAGGCTGTTGGCCTTTGTTGTTACCTGTGGGAAATATATGAATTTACTCATTCTCCTCACACAGATGCTATTTCCTTGTCACCCAATATGCAGCTGTAGATATGTGACTATGGTTATGAGCAAGATGAGTGATTTGTGCTTAATAGTATTGCAGTTAATGTGTGTTTTTCAGGTTACTGTGGTAAAGAGTTATGTGCTTCTAGAGAGAACAGTTTAAACCTGGAAAGGAAAATAATTGCAGGTAAATGTGCTGTGCAACTCAGGCTTCCAGTGGCAGGGAGGGTCCTGTCACGGTGCTCTGCAGTACAGACCCTGCACTGCCCAGGGTCTGCAGTCTCTCCCCCTGGGTACACAGAGGGACACGGCCAGTCTCATTGGATGGTTGTTTCACAGCTAAACACACATGTGTTCTGTGGTCCTGTTTTCACTTCCATGTTACTTCCAGCATGAGTAGTCCCTGACAGCGCCTTTCAGAGTTTCAGGTCACCCCATCCCAGAAAGTCCTCTGACATGTTTTCTTGGCTATGGCAAAGTAATACAACATCGAGCACTGGGGGTAAGTAGAATGGAGTGGCCTTTTAAAATCAGCAACCATTAGTGGAAGAGGGAAACAACCATTGTGTGACTTGGGATTTTTGCATTATCAGCCAAAAGCTGTGATTTTTTTTTTATCAACCACATGACCTTGAGCAATCCCTATGTCCCTTTAGACTTTATATTGCCTGTAGAGAAGGGTTAGGACCAATTTGATTTTCTTTTCTGTTCTAGAATTAACAGGTAAGGTTGTGATTTTGGGTGTGTAGGGGTATGCATAGAAAAAGATAGTGTTCATTCCTCAGGAATTCTAGTAACTGTTTTAGACATTATGTTCAAGGGAACCAATATTTGAGAATAAACTCTTTTCTACATTATTTTCTCACCCTACAAATAGACACAAGCTCCCTATTTTACAGTCCCAAAAGGGAAAAACTCCAGGAAAAATTACTTGATTAGATCATTCACAGAACCTTATAAATACTCTTATTTTAGAGCTAGCAATTTGTATTTGTAACATAAACAAAATATTTGGGGGTGATTTTAGGAACTTCACTGTGTAACTCAAAGGTGTATTTGGCTGAAACCTTAATTTTCTGTATGACTAAAGACATTCAAAATCAAATTAACCTTTGTCTTGACTTGCTTGAAAATGATTATGTCATGAATATCAATGTGTTCATAATCTGTCCACCCTCTGCAAGGGTTTCAGGTGGCTGAGAATGTCCAATCACTGTGACATTTTTATTTTATTCTATTGTTGTAGGATTTAAAGCCCTTTGTCATCTCATTCCAGTAGAGAGCAGGGACAGTTGGGAGGACACGACAGTCTCAGAGAAGAATTTTCTGAAACAGGGACCAAGAGGGACAAGGGCTTGGCAGCAGCTTGTTAAAATAGTTACAGGAAGTGGAAGCGGAGGCTTCCTGTCCGCTGTGTGCCAATGCACAGCATGGACAGGTAGACAGTTGCAGCTGGAAAGTCTGTTTAGCATAGAAAGTCCCGGCTCATTTCTCTTCCAGCGATGAGGAAAGGGCTCATGTCTCCACCTTTTGAACTCCAGGTGTCTCCGTCTCTGTGAATAGGATCTCGGTCCTCTGGTTGTAAGGCCTCAAGCTTTGTGAGATGTTTGGTCCACGTGAAGTGTGTGGCACACTGTCTGCTACAGCACAGCATCTTAGAGTGATCATCAGCATCCTAGAGTCATGGAGAGCACCCTAGAGTAACGATCAGCATTTTAGAGGAATGATCTGTCTGCATCCTGAAATGATGGTAAGAATCCTCGAGGAATGATCAGCCTTTTAGAGTAATGGTCAGCATCCTAAAGTAATGGTCAGCATTCCAGAGTAATGATCAGTACCCTAGAGTGGTGGTCAGCATCCTAGAATAATGATCATGGCTGTTGTGATGGTGGTTTTGACCAATACCCTTGAAACACAAAGATGTGGATTAAATTTTAATCACATATTTTGTTTTCTTGTTCTATGTGGATTTCCATATCTGTTAGGCAGGGCCCACATTCATTTTTGGCATCATCACCAGAACTTAAGCATAGAGATGGTATACAATAACTATTTGAAGAAGAGCTGAATGATTGAAGAAAAAAGTACAGGATGATTTTGAGTTAGATACTTGCTAGTTAAAGAGTTAAAGACCTTCTTTACCAATGAGAAAGAATGATAATACTGGTGCAGAATTGATGGTGACTTTCATAGAAGGAGGACAGCCAGGCTTAGAACTTGAGCCCTATTTAAGCCCCCTGAGAACCTCGGGTCTCAGATTGGGTCCTTAGATTCACAGATGGGTGATGGACCTTCTTGGATATATAGGAGGATATAGTGAAACAGTTTTCCTTCACAATAATCATCTTGTTTGAGAGCAGAAGGCTAGTAAGCTACTTGGGTTTGGTTGCTTGTTTTAAACAAGATACCCCTTCCTTCTTTCTTTCCTTCCTTCGTTTTTGCTTTCTCCCTCCCTCTCTCCCTTTTTCCTCCCCTTTCTCCTTCCTTCCTTTCTTCCATCCTTCCTAGCTTCGGATCCTCTCACCTCCATCTCCCGGGTGTTAAGACTGCAGGTATGCATGTCTCAGCAAGCATGTACAGTTTTGAGGTTTGGAACTAGGGCTCTATGATGCTAAGGTAGAACTCTGCCAACTGAGCCATAACACCAGTTACTATGTACACTTTCATGCTGAAGATTTTTTTTTCTAATATCTGTCTGCATGTATGTGTTTGTACCTTGTGTCTGCAATACCCATGGAGGCCAGAAGAGGGTTTCAGATCCCCGGGAACTGTACTTACTGACAGTTGTTAGCTGCGATGTGGGACCTTGGAAAAGAACCTGGCTCTTCTGGAAGAGTAGCTAGTGCTGTTAACCACAGCCATTTCTCCAGCCCCAAGGATCCTTACTATAAATCAGGAAAAAAACATGTACCATCAAGAGAACTCACCTAAGACACATTTTATATTCCGTTTCTAGTTTCATTAATGCCTTTAAAAGGAAAATCTCTTGTAACTTTCTAGAATATTTTGTCTTCATTATTAAATACCAGTCGCTGATTATATTCTGCACTTGCAAAGTTTTTGGGGACTTTTTGAATTACGAGTGACATTTAGCTGTAGGGCAGGTGGTCTGGGAACATGCTCTCTTGCTGACATTTTCAGGAGTGCTTCCATGCTCCTAAAACCATCTTAGCAGGCACAGATGTCTGGGGCTTTGTTCTCCCTGTCTTCAAAGGCGACATTAACTGTCAGCTTAAAATCAGAAAGTCTCCTTGATTTGAACTCCTCCTGTGGGACTTTACAGGTCTGATAGGTGCTGACCCCTACTGTGTTTTGACCTTGAATCTCTTCCACATCCCCAACAAGGCCACATCTACTTTACAGAGAGGACCCAGCTTCTTACTTAGGTATCTATAGTTGAGAAGGCCAGGTGAGTGGCATTTCTGGGCTTAGGGATTTAATACTCATGCTATATGGGACACTCAGTACTGTTTTGTTTTGTTTTGTTTATCTGTCTGTCTTTTTTTTTTTTTTTTTTTTTGAGACAGGGTTTCTCTGTGTAGCCTTGGCAACTCACTTTGTAGACCAGGCTGGCCTTGAACTCAGAGAGATCCGCCTGCCTCTGCCTCCCTGAATTTTGGGATTACAGGCCTGTGCCACTGTGCCCAGAGAACACAGTTGGTACTTTTATGGCTACTGAATTATGAATAAAGAAATTATCACCTAGTGAAATTAAGTAAGTTTCCTAAATCACTCAGGAGGAAGTAGCAGACCACAATCAGGAATTTGCTTTTTTTTTTTTTTTTTTTTATCCTAATCCCAGAAAAAGTACTTGAGCAGGACCTTCCAGGAAACAGCCTTTCCTTATGAATATTCACTTGTCTGATGGAATTGTGTGATTAGAAAGCATAATGAATTCAGAAGACAAAGGCAGAGGTGTCCAGGGTAGAGGTCATGTTTGGGTGAGTCAGCTATGTGTGTGGTATGTGTGTGTGTGGTGTGTGTGTGTGTGTGTGGTGTGTATGTGTGGTATGTATGTGGTGTGTGTGTGGTGTGTATGTGGTGTGTGTGTGGTGTGTGTGTGTGGTGTGTGTGTGGTGTGTGTGTGGTGTGTGTGTGTGGTGTGTGTGTGGTGTGTGTAGTGTGTGTGTGGTGTGTGTGTGGTGTGTGGTGTGTGTGTGTGTGTGTATGGTGTGTGGTGTGTGTGTGTGTGTGTGTGTGTAGTTTCTATCTTCTTGCTCTATTAGGCTTTGGTAGTGTCCCTGTAGTGCCTGATGCTTTTGTTCCCTGGTCTCTGAAGTTAGTCGTTACAGTACACAGCACACTCTTTCCTGAAGGCTCTACTGTCAGTTCAAGCAAGTGACACTCCAGTGCAGATAATGGCACAGTGTCTCAGTCGTAGGTTAAGGGCAACATAAAAGTGATTGATGACATGTTTGTATCAAAGGCATTAAGTTCTTCTTACTATGGAGGGACATTGTTCTGCAAGTGAGTATTTTGTTTGTTTGTTTGCAGTTTTTTTTTTTTTTTTTTTTTTTTTTTGGCTTTAACTACAAGGGAAAAACTCTAAAATATTTCCCCAGACTCCTGGCAGGAGAAGGAACAAACAACAAGCCAGGCAGCCCTGCACCCTGCTCTCCTTTGTTTCTTTTATCTGCCCTCGACTGCTAGTTCATTTGACTGAAGACGAGAGAGGCAAGACAGGTGGCATTAGCAGACCTAGAGGGCCGGGGAGGGGGTTCACCTGGGCATTTTGCTGATGGGATTCATGCTGTCGATGCATCTACTTTCGAGGGGACAGAAACCAGGTTGGAATTTGGAAAGATCCACTTGGATTGTGTGATGGGGGCTCAGGGGATGGAGGGGTGATTTTTGGGGACTGGGCTAATTGTCTTTCCTGGGAGGCATAACCCATTCCTGCTGTGCTTTTATCTCTTGGAGAGCTGGGAACCAGAGAACACGGGTGATAAGGATTTGTTGAATACACATGAAGATGTAAAGCACCAACGAGCATAGAGCCCATGGCCGCTTCCAAGTTCAAGATGGTGAGATATTTAGGAGAGTAAATACTAGGCCATTGTGGATGAAAAGACACACAGGAAGCTGTGGAAGAAGAGCTCTGTCCTCACCTGAATTTTCAACAACAAGCAGACAGTCCATTTGTCCCATGGGGGGGGGGGCGGGGGAGAGGTCTTGGGAGTCACCTCTCAGTTTGTCCATCCTCTTTGTTTCATAATTCACTTATAGCTTTAAAAGATTAGGCCTGCCCTGTGTTCATTATTTCATATGGCAGAGAAGACATGCTTTTAATTTATTCTTTGCTTCTAATTGTTATGTGTGCATGTCAGGGTTCACTGGCTAGAGAGAGAGCCAGCCTGCTTTTGTAAGGCTGTTAATTGAACCTGGTAACGATTATTGTCAGCAGTCCCCTGGGGCTATGCTGGCCCTCATACATCATCCCTCATGGTGGTTTCAAGACCTATTATGCTGGGACAATGTCAGCTTTCCAAAGGGAAAAGGCAGTAGCACACGGGGGCTCCTGCCCTGAAGAATCCAGTGGCAGAGATGTTAGTAACTGTTTTTGAGTTTGTATAGGTTCTTGGCACCAGAGACTTCCGGAAAGAGTGCTTACATTTTTGAAATATTGAATTCGCTTGGCAGCATAAGCTTCCATGTCCTAGAATTGATGATGCAAAAAGACTTTGCCGTCCATATTGTCACAATAGTGTTGGAGTTCCTTTAAAGGAAAGCTGATTCCATCTGGTCAGAAGAAAAAAATTTACCTCTGGGAGGAGACTTGTCACATATCCTCCTTTATGATTTAAACCATTTGGGCTGGACAATCACCAGATAAAGGGACAAATGCCTATGAAGACCAGTTTACCCTAAGCCATGCTAAATAGATGAGAGGTATACTTATTCCTAAAATAAAGTAATAAAATGTTCCTTTCCCAAACCTCCACTTTCTGTGCAGTCCCTATGGAACCAACTTAGAAAGATACTTCTTGCTTTTTTCATCTCTTCTGTCTTGCTTGAATGTTGGCCAGGGCTTAAGTAGGCTCTTCCTGGTACTTCGGTACTCTTTCTCTGAAGTCCTCCTCCCTTCCACGAGAGGAGGATATCTCTTATTCTCCCTTTTTTTTTCATCTCCCTTTTTCAGGCAGCTGCTGAGCCCATATAAGCTTGGCTGCCTTGAGGCTTTAATGCTAAGAAAATTGCTCCAGTGCTTTCTTCTGAGCTTATTCTTAAATGCTTTTATAAAGACTAAGAACTCCATGAGGGCCCCCAATCTCCCTAGTAACAATATCATTTAACAAATAGCAAATATGAATTTTAAACTCTTAACCTACGGCACTATAGCACTAGCAAATGGCCAAAGGATGCAATCAATTGGCAAAATTGGAATTATGGGAACAAAGAAAAGCTTGGTCTCTCCAGTAATCAGGAAAAGGTCCATGAAAGCAGCAAGGTTCTTACCAGTCACTTGGGAAGAGGATGGTGAAGGTGATAGTGATGATTGTAATGGTGACTGATGGGTACTAGTAGGGGCCCAGGGAGGCAGGAGTCCTGTTGGAGCGTCATGTACCCTGCTTGCACAAACACTGTCATGTGTACGCCAGGATACGGTTTTGTTAGATTTAACAAAAGTCGAGCCCTTCAGCTCTTCCTGTGTGGGAATATCTAAAGAGAAGTAGCCTACCCATGGAGGGTGATTTCGGGCAGTTCTGGAGAGGCTCCGCAGGTGACAGCTGGGACAGTGCTCTGAGCAGAGTGCTGTCATTCAAAAGCACGCTTTAGAATAGTCTTTACAGTTTGATATAATACAAGAAGGAAAGTCATCCTCTATACTTCCTGTGCATATTTTATAGCTGTCTTATTATTATGAAGGAAAAGAATGTTGGTAACATCTGGAGATGGCCCGGGGTTAGCAGTGGTGTCCAAGGGGATAGGAGCCTTATCTGGGATGCTTAGATTTCTAGATGGAAATTACTTTTGGTAATTAAATTGAATTATTTAAAAAAGTCTTTTTAAGAGCAAAAAAAGAAGACATGTATTGGGGGTTAATTATTCATTGGTGTCTGCAGATTGCAGCAGCCTCTGAGGGAAGCCAGAGATCAGAGCAGATGACAGCTGGGCCTGCAAGTACTCCTTTTCATTCCCTTAGCCAGCCTCTGGGTTCCGGGGAAGATCAGCTGAGACCCTGTGCGCCCTCAGCCGAGCACCAGGCCGGGACTAAAGCTGACACTGGCAGTGTGTGCGGACCTCAGGTGAACTTGTGACCACAGCTGCAGACAGCAGAGGTGTAACTTCCTGTCTTCTGGAACTTGTGGACTCTCCATAAGAAGTGCCTTAAAGGGCCCCTACGCTGGAATCCCTTAGCTACAAAGGGCATGCCTCCGCCATAGCTCTTCTCTGATTGTACACACAAGCACCAGGCCCATCTCTGGTGTCAGTGACCTGTGTGGTTGCACAAGCCCTATACTCAAAAGGACCCAACGCTTGGTTTAATGCTTTCTCTTTGCCACCTTGAAACTCTTTGTACTCTCTGAGCAATGGGAATCTTTTGCTTTTATGACCCCCAAATTTGATGTAATTAACCTGGGTTAGGAAGACCCTTGTGCTTCCTTTGGCTGTGAGGTGAGTCTAGAGCCACCCCTCGGTCCTGACAGGAGGACAAGATTTGGCTCAGGGTTCTAGGAGAAGCAGGTAGCTTTTATGCTGAAAGGGCAAAAAGAGAATTCCCAACCTGACTAGATTTCTAGTGGCTCAAAGGGCCTAAAAAGTCCATGCTTTGTCCTGAGGGTAACAACTGTTTCCTCCAGCGTGCCTGGCTGAACATCCCACAGCACTTATCCTATTGGGCTCACCTGTCCATAGGAGGGCGTTACGATGGAGCTGCTGGGAAGTTCTGTTAGGCTCTTCATGGAATCTGTGGTATGAAGGAGCTAGAACTTGGAGGTGGCGCTTCCCTACCCTGACGATGAGCTAGTAGCTTCTATTCCATTGTGGTCCACAGTGCTCACAACTTTCCACTCTGCCTCTCCTTGCTGTCTCCTCCTGCTGGAATCCTGGAATCTCCACATGGCAGCACTCCAGTGTGCTTCTGCCTCCTTCATATCATAGCATCACTGCATCCCTGGATCTGTCCTTCTGCACAGCCAAGTCTTCACTCCCCAGAGCTGGCCTGGGGCTAGAGGTCAATCCGGGAAGAGGAGAGAGGAAGTACCCACAGCTATTTCTTCTCCTTGAAGAAGCCTCAGCTAAGAGACAGGGAAGTCAGAAGGATCTGATCCCAAAGCTCCAGTTGCCCTTTGCCAGCTTGGATGAGTTACTTTAGTTCCTCTCACCCATAGATTAAGGATTAGATACAAAAGAAATTTAAACCACGGGCTCTGCATTGCTTCTGCACCTTTCCAACTCTGTTGTGGAGTTTCCTAATATCAGGCCATAGGAGAGGCCTATGCCTGTCATTCAGCAGCTCCGGGCACTTAACTAACAAGCATCAGGAAGCACCTCGGGAGACCTGCTCCTGAACTTCCCTGTGTGGTTGTGATACCATTGCGCAGACCCACATGGCTTCTGAGCAGATGGGTCCCTTGGCACCCCAGTTTTCATTAGTGCAGTTCCCAGCTCTGGAACACCTATCCTACAGATGCACTAGAAGTTGGTATGTTTAGATGCATACATAGTTGTGTGTGTCCTCCCTAACTGCAGAACTGCTGATCACTGGCTTATGAGAAAGAGAAGGCCCTCTGCCAGCTAGGCTGGCTACCTGGGGCGAGCTAGTGGGTCATGTTTTATTAATATATATTGTTACAGGAGGCAAAGATTGTTTCAGGTGTCAACTTCATGTTTAACACAGACTTATTTCTCTCAGAATGGCAAGAGTTTTTCATAGCATCATGTCATTTTGGTGTCCCATCTTCTCACATTCAGTACAAACTGCTTTCCAGCTCTGTTTTAATATTAGTTTTGCATGGCTTTCAGTGGGTTGGAATATTTAGGGCTCAAAGACATAATGCTTTTGTTTCTCATACTAAATACAATGCCATTTTCTCCCTTAAATATTTTGAATATTGAAAATAATTTCTTCAGTGACATTAATTATGAGGCACTTTACCACTGAACCATCCTTGCCTGGTGATATTAATGATAGCATTTCTGTGCTGCTGACTGGCTCTGTCATTAACCCATCATACAAACCAGCCCCAATTAGCATGCAGGAGCTACATCAGTTAAGGAGGAAGTATGTATGTGCCACAAATAGAGGAGAAAGGCTGTGTCTTTCCTGGAAGAGCAAGTGAATTTGTCAACTGTCAAATCTGATTCTTAATAGATCTCTTTGTGTAAAATGCCTCCTTTGATTTTTTTTTCCTTTCCATTTTACAAAATCATTTATAACCACAGTAGGCAGTGATGTCTGGTTGCAAATTTTATCCTTTGATTTCCTTCCATTCTGTTAAATCGGAAAAGCCATTTAAGACTTAAAGACAGGCCACTCTGCTGCTTCCTGGGAATGTACCCTCTTGTTCCTGCTTGCTTTTGCCCGATGCTTTGTCTCCCAGCTTTTGTTTTTCTATTGCCTTCCCTTCCCTTCCCCCGGCCTTTCTCACCTCATCTTCCTTTCCTATTTATTCTGTGGCCCCTTTCTCCCTGTTCTCAGAACGTGGTCTGAGTGCCCACTGCCCTGGTCAAGGGTGGGGTGGGAGAGCTTCCTGCTTGGTCTGCCCGAATGCAGAGTGCTGGAAAGCCCTGTGGTGTAACCCACCGCCTAAGACACTTGTTCAGAAGTGAGACGGCAGTTTTTAAATTAGCCAGCATTTTAGATATGCCTCACCTTGAGTCCTCCATGCAGAAAACAGCTATCCATTTTGTTAAGAGGGCAGTGGGGAGCCGAGATGACCTTAGGCTACTATTAAAAGCAAAAGAGTACAGAGAGATGGCTCGGCACTTGAGACTATGTTCTGCTCTTGCACAGGGTCTAGGTTTGATTCCTAGCACCAACATGGTGGCTCATGACCATTTACAATCCCCGTTCAGGGGACCTGACAGGCACATGTGTGGTTCACATACATGGCAAAGCAGTCATACACATAAAGACAAATAAACAACAACAAATTAAGTGGAGTTATTATTTTTTAAATAAAAGAGAAACTATTTCTGGTGGCTTTTGGTCATAGCCAGTTTTCTTGGTCAGAGGGGAGAGTCCTCAGATAAAATGGAGAGCAAATGATTACACTTGAAGTGTAAATCTTGAGTTTCAATATTCACTTATTTTGTGCACATTGTGAGTATCTGTATGGGGGCATATACACACCTTAGCATGCATGTGGAGGTCACAGGGCAACTTTTAAGAGTTGGTGATCTCCTTCTACCTTGTGGGACATGAGACTTCACTCAGGTCATCAGACTTGGTGGTGAGCTGTTTCACCTCTTGAATTTTAATTGTAAAATGCATCCTGTGCCTTTATTTACTGAATCCGAATCTGGCAAGCCCGTTAGTATCTGTAGTCAGGAATAGGGGATACATTGCCTTGCCTTGCCGTAAGAAAACTCAGCCTCCAGACAAGACTAGACCTTGGGGGGAGGGAGGGCTGGGCTGGTTATTCAATAGTCTCCGGTAGCCCAAGGGGCGTGTGCGGGAGGCGTGTCTTGAGTGCTCAACGTGAAAGAATAACAGCTTAGCCATATCACCACGGTAAGAGAGCTAAGATTTGTGGTGGAAGCTGAAGCTCTCTGCCTACCAAGTCCTTGTTCACTCTTGTACTCTCCGGCGTCCTGAGTGGCACTGCGGCCCACACAACTCCTATACATCTGCAGAGCGCCTGCAGCCCTGCTAAGAGTCCTCGCTCTCACTTCCGGACTGCTGGATGGTCCCGACGGCAGGAGGCAACCAGCTGTTTTCACTGTATCCAACCCAAAACATGTCACGCAGAAAAAAATGTCAGGTCGTTTTGAAAAATGTCTGAGGTATAATGTGCTTGACAGGAGTGAAATAGCATTGGCCATAGTCACGTAATTACTACCTCAGTGTTTGTTTACCGTGGAGCCCTTTCTTCTTGCACTGGAATTAAATCAATCCAAGCAACAATGCGGCTTTATACAACCCAGGTCTCAGCGCCTACAACACTTCTATTTCCCAGGTCCCTCCTGAGGGTGATCTCTGCCAGGTTGACTAAGCAACTTAACAGTTTCTTTCATATTCGTATCTTCAGACTAAACTTGAGCAGACTTATTAAATTAAGCTAAATGGAGGTCACCTAGTTTTCTTCTGCAAACAATAAATGTTAAAATAGGGTGAGACACTGAGGTCTGAGATCTAATTTGAATTTAAGCAACAACCTGATACCATACCCCTGAGTTCCACTAGATGGCGCTGATGATTCACACCAATGAGTCGAGCTTCCACCCCCCACCCCACCCCCCCTTTATTTCTTTTCTCTTTTTTTCTTTTTAAGCGCTTTAAAAATTTAGGCTACTTCCACATACTGCTTCCTTTTACCTCCTAAATTTTGATATCTTCTGTGTCATTCAATTGGACATTATTTCTCCTTTCCACGATCTTTCTACCTTTGTAAATTCGTAAACATAAATAATTAAAATGAGGAGGATAACGAAGTCTGTCTTATTTAAACCATCTGTCTCTTTGTTGCTTTGTTCCCTGAATTTTTTTAGGGTGAAACTCCTCCGGCTTTGTTTCCTTGCCGCATTTGGTCAGTGTGTCTTCACAGAACTTCTGTAGTTACTTTCGATTTCCCTCATCTCGTAGAGTTGATGTTCCTCCCCCGATTTAGGCCCCGTTTAAAGCATTTGCATTTTGAGGATTTGCCCCCAACAGTGGGGATCGGATGGCTGTGAAGGTTCCAGCCATCCCGAGTTAGCCTCCGAGCAGGGTGCTCTGGTGGTCAGAGGGGTGGTTGCGTGTGGGTTTGTGGGGCAGGGCTTCTTTCATATACAGAACACATTCTGGGCCAGACAACGACAACAAAAGCACAAAGACTGGCAGCTGTTACAGATTTCCACCCCTAATGAGCTGCATTTTCCCCTAGAGCATGGCTAATATGGGATGGGACCCTCAAATTGTAAAAGGAATGTTAAAAGGGAGTAAGGTTAGCTTTAATCAAGTTAAAAAAAATCCTAAAACTAATTTTCAGCCAAGCTTGAGACCCATGGAAAGTTCTCTTGTAAATATTACAATGGCAAGCAGTTTCCTTTAGTGTGTGTATATATATATATGTATGTATGTATATATGTATTTTTTTTATGGACCCTTGGTTCTCAAAATGGATACTACCTGATTGGATGGAAAGACAAGGAGCCTATGGAGGCAGGGCCTGTGTGCTAGACCTGGCATTTGCTCTAGATCTTGTCTTTGTGGGGGAGCCCAGCAGGGCAGTGCATCTGAGAGAGATGTTCCAGGCCCCTCTGCTGCAGTTAAGATTTAATTAACAGAGAAGAGACTGGGGGTTCCTGGGGCTTCTAACCACATCAGTGCTGTCACCAACTGGATATCAAATGGCAGTTTGCCAAGCCTCACACTCCCCCCCGCCCCCGTTACCCTTGGTACCCCACAGTATGAACTCCCTAAGATGGGAAATACTTATCTTCGCAGTGCACCTGGATATTTCTGTAGCACTCCTTTGAGATAATTGTTAAGTAGCCGTTGGTGGATTCCACTATATTGCAGAAAAGTCAACAATTGTAAAATAAAGATAGTGTAATTGTGAGAAGGTTAGATTCTGCAGTTGTTGGAAAGATAAGGCCTAAGACCCCTGATTATATGCTGTCATTCTGTTTGGAATATCAGGAAATAAATGTCCTCAAAGTGTCTACTTGACAGTTCTGATGGTGGACACTGGAAAAAAAAGGTCACATTCAAGTAGGAAAACACAAAATTCTTCCTGATTTTCTCCACAGTGTGAATTATTCATATTTCATAATGAATGCATTATGGCTATACAATAACTTCCTGTGTCAAATATGGGGAAATATGAAAAGATTTTCAAGCCCCAAGGAAATTTCACCATAACTATAAATATGCAAGTTTGCGACCATTCCGGATCTATGTCTGTTGACAAAAAGCTTACAGAGATACAGTGTGTATGTGTGTGTTTCTCTGTGTGTGTGTTTGTGTGTGCTGTAATGATCAGGAAAATTATCAAAACTTTATCTCCCTTTCATTGGAAGGGTTGGAAGTACTGGTGTTGGTCAGGAATTCGAGATCATTCAGAGTTCTTTGCAGATACTGGGCTGTCAAGAAGGTCTAGTAGATCTAGGCTTTTGCTTTCAAGCCTGACCACCCGAGTTAGATTCCTGGGACCTACATGATGGAAGGAGAGGCCTGTACTCCTGCAAGTTGTTCTTTGATATCAACATGTGTGTGTACACACACACACACACACACACACACACACACACACACTACAGTAAATGAATATGTCTCTCACTACGGTAAATGAATGTCATACACACTACATTAAATGAATATGTCTCTCTCACACACATATGCTACAGGAAATGAATGCCACACACATACACACTATAGTAAATGAATATGTCTCTCACTCACATACTCTGCAGTAAGTGAATGTCTCACACCTATACACACACACATACACACATAACAGTAAGTTAATCAGTATAATAGAAATAAAGTAAAAACCAAAACATCCCAGTGTGTTCATTATTCAGCATTTGTGATTCTTTGTCATCAGAGATGATATTTGAAATTTAAAAGGAACTGTCTTTGATTAAAGTTACCAGCACAAGTAACTCCAGAGAGGATTTGGTCTCTTGAAGGGAACTGGGTATTCTGGGCCCTTCAGTTTTGCTGAGGCCTAACCTTAGTTAGCCTCCAAACCAGTTTCCTTTGCTGCAGACTTGTGCTGGTGCTGCCAAGGTCTGCACTTGAAGTGCTTATGGAGACCCTGGCAGCGGAAGTTCCCCCGTCTTCATTTGGTTATTAATATGGAAATTTCCCTGATGACTAATTCATTAATCTGATAACTAATATATTTCTTTAAAATTTAGACCTCCGAAAATACAGCTTAATGTGTATAGCTATATCATATACAACTTTATAGTATTAACAGAATAGGAACTTACAGGACACATGGGTAAAGTTTGGTGTTTAAACATATCTTCCTATAAAGCTCTTTAGATAAAACATTTTTTATCACGTAATAGCCATAAAACACAGAGTCTGTCTGTGTGTGTTAATGTGGAAGGGGGCCTATACAAAATCCTCACAGGAAAACAAGATGATGATGGTAAAATGCCCCCTTCTCATAAATGTGTGTGTTCATGTAAAGATTGAATCATCAGCACGGTGGAGTTTGAACTGTTGAAGATTTTCGCCCCTTCCTGTGCCTTCTAATTTTTACGATGACATCACACTGTTTTTTTTTAAACTTTTTTTTTATTAATTACACTTTATTCATTTTGTATCCCCTCATAAGCCCCTCCCTCCTCCCCTCCCAATCCTACCCTCCCACCCCCTTCTTCACGAATGCCCCTCCCCAAGTCCACTGATAGGGGAGGTCCTCCTCTCCTGCCTTCTGATCTTAGTCTATCAGATTTCATCAGGAGTGGCTGCATTGTCCTCTTCTGTGGCCTGGTAGGGCTGCTCCCCCCTCAGGGGGAGGTGATCAAAGAGCAGGCCAATCAGATTATGTCAGAGGCAGTCCCTCTTCCCATTACTATGGAACTCACTTGGACACTGAACTGCCATGGGCTACATCTGTGCAGGGGTTCCAGGTCATCTCCACGAATAGTCCTTGGTTGGAGTATGAGTCTCTGGGAAGTTCCCTGTGTTCAAATTTTCTTGTTCTGTTGCTCTCCTTGTGGAGCTCCCGTCCCCTCCAGCTCTTTATTACCAGGAAAAACAGGAAAGCTCCTTTCTGTTGGCAGCGAGCAAAGGCTGTGTAATTTCAGCTCTCCTATCCCACTCGATGTTCTCTGCGCTGCGGGCACAAAAGTGCAACAGATTTCTCTGATGAAACGCCATTCTACAAAATATTGTAACTGACTTTAAAGAAGAAAACTATGAGCTAGGATCTGGCGTGGAGGCCAAGAGTCCTTGCTGCACACTCGTGAGGAACTGAGTTCAAATGTGAGCACACAGGCTAAAAATCATGGCTGTGCATGGGCCCGTAATTGTAGCACAGGGAGAGCTGAGCCAGGAGCATTTGTGGGGGTTTATTCCCCAGCAGCATATCTTCAGCTGCATTGAGAGATCTTGTCTTGAAGAAATAAGGCAGAGGGGTAGAACAAGATACAGCAGGTTCTCCTCTGACCTCCAGGTATGTACACACATGTACAAGGGTGCACATACACAAATGCATGCAAAACACACACACACACACACACACACACACACACACATACACACACATTCTCTTTCCTTGAATGTGCATCTTCTCTTTAAACAAAAGCACTCTAATTTTGATGATGTGCTTGTCAGCAGACCCGATGGATGTATCCCTTCCCACCAGGCTTGCTTAAGAGTCTAAGGCTTCACTGAACACTGACCCGATGAGAAAGGTGAAGCTTTCAGAATATGCCTATGGCTGCTGCTTTTTTAAAGCGCTTTCCTCTTCTAGATCACTTCGAGTATTATTTTAAGAAAAGTTTCCTGGATTCAGCTTGTTTTAATTAAACTATGAAGTGAGAGGAGAGAGAAAAGCTTAGCACATTGGGAAGGTGCCTTCCCCCTGTGTTGCCCGACTCTCATCCTCTGTGTGGTTGGGTGAAGCCTGGGAGTTACCCGAGCTTATGGGAAGCCATGGCCTTTTCAATCATGCCTTTCTCCCGAGTCAAATCTAACAAAGTGGAGGAATTCCTTTTTTTGTTTTTTAATGTAACGACTTAAATATGGGTAAACTAACATATTTTAATCAGAGTACTATGAAGCTAATATTCTGGCTCAAAAAATAAAAATAATTAAAAAAGACATGATTCTACCAGCGAAATGGATGAAAGAGTGACCCTCTTGGAGTTAACTTGAGACTGGATGGTGAAAAGAGGAACCCATGCAGCTCACTGTGGCCGTAGTCATCATCTATCACTGATGTGATATCTTGGGGCTTAGCATCCTCTCTTAGTGTCATCTCTCTTAGAATCCAGAGGTCATCTGTTGTCCTTTTCTTGCTATAGTTCCAGGTCTAGGGTGTGCCACCAACTAAATGGACACCCAGTAAACATTGGACAAATGAGAATGTTCTGGGAATGGTAAAACTGTCCTCTTCAGATATTTCTACTAGGAGTCACACTTATTTTTCCCTTTTTGCCAAATATCTTTTCGATTTTGGTTGCGTAACATAATGCCTCTGTTTGAGATATAGCACACCTGCAGTGTTTCTAGTTCTAGCAGAACTGGACTTTGTCCATTCTGTGTGGGTCCTCCCTCGTCTCACTACAGAGCTGTAGATGCTATATACAAATGAGTTAGGACAAGTATGAATGATGGAAAGAGGGAGATAGATGGCCCAAGAACCACTGGGCAGGAAAAGCAATGTGGCTGTGAGGCCTGGGGTTTCCTCAGTTCTTCTTGTACTTCACGAACAGAGCACTCCAGAAGTGCCCAGCTGCCTACCTCATCCCCAGCACACACAGACTGCTAGAAAAGCCTGTTGCCCCTAGACAACAGGGGGGCTGTGGAAAGGTTGCCTAGTTATGGCAAACCCATTTTGGCCTTATATGCCCTATAACAGTCAGTTATAGATGAGAAAACTAATGCCCAGCCTTTAATGCACTCTGAGGGCTAAGCCCAGGCCATATCTTCCGCCCCACAATGCTGAGCAGTGACTCTGTGCGTTTCCCCACTCAGTGGCACCAACAGCATTGTGCTTTGCCTGCCTCCCTGAACTAAACATACTCTCACTACAACAGGCAGTAGTGGTATGGCCCAGCAGGGATTCCATCCACTGCTTGGTGGGAGCAGGCAGCCCTCCTTTGTACTTTGTCCCTGCCACAGGGCTAGAAGTGGGGCTCTGTGGTGAGGTAGGCTTTCACAGCAGCAGCAGTGGAAACAACAACAGTAAGAACAAGACTGTAGCAGTTGGGAAAGTCCATGTTTTTTCCAACCCTACTGCCAGCCTGGCTCCCATGTCTACCTGGCATCAGTAGACATGGCAGCAGTCTGTGTAGAGCAGGGTAGGGGGTGAAGAGCTGCCAGCATCCTCACTGGCCCTTCAACCTATCCGGTAGCAATGGGGCAAACTGATATATCGTAGGAGCCGTAATGCAGCCATGGCATTCTGTTTCTGATGCCCCTCAATCCGCTGCCCCCCCCCCAGGGTCAGATGACGTCATCTGGATCCAGTGACACTGGTCAGCACTGTCGTGTTCGGGGGTCTCAGATCTAGTAGAGCGTGTTCCCCAGGGGCAGATTTCCCTTAGTAGTTGGTCACACAGCACTTTGCCCCCTGTTCCTCACCCTTTTCAAATTTATCCTCCATCTTCAATTGGTTTACGGAAGTTGAGTGGTACCTCACGTGTCAGCAAGCATGCATGCGCGCACGAACACGCACAGGTAGGTGCATAAGCACTCACACAGAGTTATACTGTTTGACCGATTGATTATAATTTTCCCGGGACTTCCTTAAGCAATAAAGGAGAGCAAACAGCAGGACCTAGGCTCTGTCTGATGTTCAGGGCATTTACTCGGGTGGAGTTCTCATAGGTCAGGACAGCAGGAGTAGGTTGATGCCATTGGCCGGCTAGAGCCAGGGTGCAGTGGCTACCTGAGTGTTAAGGGCCTCAAGTGGAGACTCTTCTTAAGCAGGGTATGTCAGGGGCAGGGGGTAGGGGTGACTCTCTCTTTCCTAGGCAAGGATTGCATCTGAGTTGTATCGTGCATTTCTTTCAGGAAGGAAATTTAAGCTTTTTTGATTGGGCTTTGTAATGTCATAAACACTGTGTTGTCAACCCTGTTCCCCTCAGTCTGAAGAGCCCTTAGACCCTATCACAGCAGTGACTCAGTAAACCCAGGACCATGAGCCCATGCCAGGCTGTATACTCTTGCTAAGTGACACATAGTATCGGTCGTGTGATATATGTGAGTGGGACTTACTCCTGTCATGCTAATCTTCATTATCAATGTGATTGGATTTGTAATTGCCTATTAGACAAGGGAACAAATACCATGATTCCTTCAGGGCTGAATGAAGGGAAAATAAAGACATTTCCAGATTATGAGAATCTGTTGCTATCTGATCTATCTTTGAAAAAGACTAAATGAACAGAAAGTTCATTCCTGAACAGAAAGTAAATACTAGCAAGAGAAAAGTTGGAAATCTGTAACAGTAAGAACGTTCTAATGAATTGAAATGAGAGTTCTCATCCAGCATCAGATGGGAGCAGGTACAGAGACCTACAGCCAGATATTTTGTCTATATGGGAGGTATCCACTGGATCGCTCCCCTCAGAGATTGGGGAGCCCACAAAAGATTGTAGCAGTCAAAGAGGTTGAAGGACACCAGGAGAACACGGCCCACTGAATCTACTAAGCAGGGCTCACACGGGCTCACAGAGACTGAAGCAGCAAACACAGGGGTCTGCCCCAGGTCCTGTGAGTATATGTTATGGCTGGTAGCTTGATGTTTTTGTGGGACTCCTAACAGTGGGAGCCGTGCGTCTCTGACTCTTTTGCCTGTGCTTGGGAGTCTTTTCTTCCCATTGGGTCACCTTATTCAGCATCGATATAAGGGCTTTTACCTTCTTAATTTGTACTGTTTGGCTGTCATCTCTTGTAGGCCTGTCCCTTTCTGAAGAAGAAATGGGGGGGAGTAGATCTGGGGGAGAGAGGGAGTGGGAGAAGTAGAGGGATGGAAAACTTCTCAGGATGTACTATATGAGAGAATAATCTTTTCTATAAAAAATAAAATTTAAAAAGTATATATATATATATATAATGGACTGTCCTTTTGATTTTCTTGAATTGTGGTTGAAGTTATAAATGGCACTAGCATGGGTTAAGTGTTCTTTGTAGCTCTTGCAGGGGACTAAGGTTTGGTTCCAGTACCTTCATCAAGTGTCTCACAACTGCTGTAATTCCAGCTCCAGGGCTCTGTTTTCCTCTTCTGTTCTTCCTGGGCACCCTTTGTGCATATATATGCATGCACACACACACATAAATAAAAATAAATGCCTAGAAAACCACCAGCATGAGACTTAATGTGTGGAGAGGAAACCAGATAATTGTATATAAAAAAAGAGAATCAGGGTAAAGTGACTGAAATGAAAACAAGGCCTCTATGTGTCCCTGGATATGGTGGGACAGCTGTGACAGTAGACTGTTAAATTATGCATGTACGTTTTAATATCTATAATTGTCCCTGTGGTCAACTGGTAACCCTTCACTCTGGTATTTTTCAAAGCATGGTGGTGAGCCTATGTTCCTGACAGAATACATAGTGTTCTCTTGTGAGGATTTTACTTTAAAATGGCAAACTATGCGTAACATTCTGCACATCGTACTTTGTATTTGCTTGTTTGGAGATAGTCTCCAAACTATAGGTGACCTTAGTTTGCTGAGGATCCATGGATGCTAGAGAACAGAACCGTCCTGCCTCTGTCTCTTGAGCACTTCCATTACAGACATGTGTCACCATGCACAGCCTCTGAAATTTCCTTCATTTGATGTGTTTTTCCAGTGGTTTCTCATAACCACCATGCTAGCTACAAATGCCCATTTTCTGTTCTTTCACTGGTAGTCATTTCTCCAGACTTTAGCACTTGTAAGATATGCCATAATGAATATACTTGCTGGAGGCTCCCTGAGTATTTGTATATTTGTTTTTAAATGTTTCTAATTAAAACAAACCCCCTTTGGTATTTTACCCTGTATTGTTTCCTTGGCTCATCCAGGATCCATCGGTTTAGTCAGATCCTTCCAGACCCCATTAGTGGGCGGTAGTTTTTCCGAACATGCAAACTCACAATAGGCTGTTTACCCAATGGATTCAGTCCCTGCCACCTCTTCCTCCCAGTTCACATGATGTTCAAGATACTCTGTCGTGATTTCCTGGAGGATGTGTAGGATGGTTGGCCATCACTCCTGGCTGGGAGAGAAGAGGCAGTGGGGATACAGCCAGGTCTCGGTGGGGTGGGGTGGGGTTTGGTGAACAGAAACAGATGTGTGCATACAGAGTACACATGTGACGTCTGTATAGGGTTGTTTTAAAGAGGAATATTAACAGTAAATGGAATTTGTCTGTTTTAAATAGCAGTGGTTGAAAATTTAAATAGTAGTGGTGCAAAATTTCTCTGAGAAAGAGGGTAATGTTGGCTGCACGGGAAGGGCTCCAGAGGGTGGTGTCACCGCCTCCTACAGCTACAGTCCTTGCCTGAGGTGCAGTTGCTGCAATTTTTTTTTTTCACAAATTCAACTTCCTTGTGGGTTACTTTCTAAATAAACAGTAAATCATTAAAAATTATGTAAAATGATTTGGAAGAGGTTGTAAGTTCTAATATGTGTCACAGTTTGTCTTGCCTTTTCTAAGTAGTCATAACAGCCATGGTGATTTTCACAGATAGCCATCTGCTGAAAGCCTCCCCTTGTCCCAGAAGACACTGCCTTGGGATGACCCCTCACTGCGTTACCAGAGCAACTCCCCCAAGACATGGAAAAGCTCTTTGAGAAATCAAAGTATAATTAATGCACATTTCTTTGCTTAAAGGAAAGACTGAATTGGATTATTATTAAATGCATGGAAGGTGACCTGTCTTTTGTAGCAAGGGCATTTAGATGGCTAAATTATGATAAAGGGACCATTGTGTTTGTCAGCTATTATCATTCTAAATTTGCATAAAAGTAATCATAATAGTGAGAGACATTAAGTGCATTAATTATCCATTAAAGGGGTAATTTAACAATCATTAAGTGAAGCGCTAATAGGTTGGTGATCATCTTGCAAATGATGTACTTGATCTAAGCTTTATGTAACAGCAAAAGATTAACCTGCCATTTTTACTTTAGTACATTATATATTTTGTTTTCATTTTCTAGTAGCTTCTGCTAAGAATTGAATAGTGCAAACGAATAAGCCTGCGCATTGTGCCTGCGCTCTCACATGTGCCCCGGCCCCTAGTTCTAGAGCATTTGGGTAGGTCATTGTAGCAGCAGTATCAGGTCACCTCCTGTTTGGTTTTGAAATGTCTTTATTTCTTTTGCAATTACAAAGAGATGCTTTTATGACAGTATTCAAGCTAGCCTGCATGAGGGCAGTTGACTTTTTCCAGTAGGCCAGAGCGACAGCAGAACAAGTAAGCCTTGAGTGGGGGAGTGTGGAGTTCATGGCAACTGAGGTAGTCTCTCGCCATCCCTTTAGCATCTGTTGTTTAGCTTCTGTGCTGCAGGCCAGCTTTCTCTGCCTTCCAGGAACGTGACCCCTTCTGGAAGGTCCCAAGTGTCAACCCCCCCATACTTCCCAGGAAGGGGAAAGGTGGTTGTGATGTCATCATTCACTATTCTCATTGGCTAACTCTAAGGTCAGGTTACTACTGGCTTGCTCTGCAGGAGGCACTGGCACAGGAAGTCAGTGGCTGGTAATTGCCTAAGGACCAATCATTTTACACTATGGGAGACCAACTGCAAAGTAGACCAGCTCCTACCCTGTTCCTTTCAGGAACATTTCATCCTTCCCCTCCTCAGGCCACCTTCACAGGACAGTCTGAGGTATTTAGGCAAGGAATTGTTTACAATTAGCATGACATGGTTTTATTCATAGGTCAGGGCCTCTCTGATACCCTAGCAGCAGCCTCTTCCCTTCCCTCCCGGTGTTTCTGTGACCTCACCTGCCAACCTCGTTTTCAGTTTTATGGATCCTGTCAAGTAGCTTGTGTCCTGGCCTTTGGCTGGTCTTTTCCTTGAGCCTTGTGCATCTCTTGGCTCCTTATTTGGGCTATACCCATCTGTCCTCTTCTTTCTAGTAACAATGTCTCAGCTCAGCTCAGGAGGACCTTGAGCCAAGTAGTTCCTTCTTTGCTGTGGGGACTAACCCTCATGACAATAGATGTTTGCCTCTGGGACCTAGGTGAGGCCAGTGTTCCCCAGAGAGCACACTCACCATACTGCAGCTCCCTTGTTTGTTGTCATTTTAATTGCTGTTGTTGTGTGTCACATGTGTGTTTGTACAAGTACGTTTGCCTATGCCTGCTTAGAGGCCAGAGGTCAGCTAAGCATGTCCTCTCCTATTCAATGTCAGCGAGACACCTTTGTCTTATATCGTCACATCGCCAGCACTGGGGTCACAGACATGTGCCACTGTGCCTATCTTTTACATGTCAGGCGGGGGATGGAAACACAGATCTTCATGCTTATACAGCAAGCATGTTGGCTATGGAGGCAGCCTCCTAATTCCCACGTTCAACCTCTCTCAGCCTCTGAGAGCGAGAACCCTGCTATAAAATCTGCTTTTCCTCTGCGTTAGGCTCTAAGAAGACAGCAGTAATATGTATTTTTTTAAATCCATTATAGCAATTAAGAAGCACCTTTTGTCCTCATTATAGACAAGCACAATCTATTTCAAATCATTAGATAGTTCAAAGTGAATTTTGTATGCCCAGTATCATTCATCTAAAAGACTATCCTTGACCCTACAAGGGCCCTGGGAGGGGGTAAATTAGGAATGGTGATTCTTTTGATGGAGATTACAAAAGTCATAGAAACTTCCTTTCTTTGTCTTCCTTTCAAGCCTCTAATTATGCATGGATGCATACTAACTGCTGAACAAAGAAAACTGCAAAGGTCTGTTTTCTTCGTGTGGATATAGTGAAATTAGTGATATGGACTTCAGTAAAGAAGTCAGGATGGCTGGCTCTGGAGAAAAACTCATGCACCCATTCTAACCTCCTTATCCTTGCTCCCTTCCCCTGAGTTCTCCTGTTTCTTTTCCTCTCTGAATGCCTATTTGACCTTGTCCTGACCAGTGGAGCACTATCAGAAGCCCCTGGAGAAGGCTATTCTCCCTTGAACGCAGACGTTACAGTAGGGAATACAGCAACCACTATGTTAGCATGAAGATGAAAGCTGTAGACCAAGCATGGTCAACTGAGAAGCTGGGAGAACATGGGACCTCTGGGTGGTACCTCACTCTGTACTCAGTCCTTGAGTGACCATTTAAATGATGTGTACATTTGGATATTATGCTTTTGTTTTTCTTTCTTTGTTTGTTTGTTTGTGGGGGCGTATAGAGTGTCTGTGTACATTTCTTGGCTGTGCGTATGAACCTGTGTGCATGTCTTCAGGTCCTGCTTTATCACTTTCTGTCTTACTCCCTTGGCACATGAACTCTTACTGAACCTAGAAGTAGGTTGGCAGCCAGCAAGCCTAGTGATTCTCTTGTCTATGCCTTCCTCCCACCAGAACTGTGGTTATAGCCATACATGTAGCCATCATCAGTTTTCCATGTGAATGCTGGGATTTGAACTCAGATCCTCATGTTTGCACAGCAAATGCTCTTGCTCATTGAGCCATTTCTGGAACCACCTATATATCATCATTTATGAATAAAAATGAAACCCTTGCCTGTTTAAAGCATAGCCAAGAGCCCTTTCTGATCCTTGCAGTCAAGTACATGATCAGTGGAGTGCCCTCCACACAGCAACACCACCCTTCATCCGTGGAGTGTCCGTACATGCTGCTTGCTTCAAGTCACTGGATGCAGTTTCCTTCAAAGCCAGCATTCACTCATCCCTCCATTTTTCATAAATCCAACCAACCATCTATGTGTCCATTCGGTGTTATGAAGGGCAGCAGTGAGCGAGGTCCTCAGAAATGGGTCCTGACTTCAATATTTCCAGCCACTTCATGAACTTCTGTTCAGATAAGTAATGGCTTTTGGGCTGTGAAGCCTGACCCAAATGATAGCTTCTTGGGAATTTGAGTGTAGTCCATCAACCCTGAGCCAGTCTTTCCTAGATAAATAGCTGTTAATACCTACCTACAGGAAAAGACCTCAGGGGCTAGAAACTAATGACACACTATGAAGTGTCTGGTGCACAGAAGATGCTCAGTTGTGGCAGAGAGGGTGGCAAAGGAGATAGATGTATTAGTTACTTTTCTGAGGCTGTGAGAGATGAAAGGCCACTTGTAGAAGAAATTGTTTATTTTGGCTCATGGTTCCAGAGAGAATGGGAAGCAGGTTCAGGCTCTAAAACCTCAAAACCTATGACCCGTCACCTTTCAGTAAGACCCCACTTCCTGAAGGCTAACCTTCTCAAACAGCACTGCTAACTGGAGGCCAAGTGTTCAGATACATAGGCCTATGGGGGAGGCTTCCCATTCAAACCACAACAGGAGACCAAGACTCACAAATGCACTTTGAAGAAAGCTCTTTACGCTCACCCGAGAGATTAAATACAAACCAAAGGTCACAACACTGACCACCAGAAATGCCTAGGGAAATCAGACAAGGCCAGTGCTCAAGACTGCTAGTTTTCTGTCTTTACCTGTCGTTGTTTAGTTTTGTCACACAGAGTACTTGGATCTGTGTATGATGAGGCAGTGGGGACAGGGCAGTTGCAACTGAGAATCACAGTTCACTTGGGGAAGCATCTAACATTGCAGTGAGTTTGCTTTGAAGCTCATGATTGACAGCCTCGTGGTTCTGCAGGTTAAGTTCCCATATAACGTAACCAATTCCCACCATTGACTTAAATATTAAAAAAAAAAATGTGTGTGTGTTGCATGTGGATGCTGTGGAGGCCAAAGGACAATTGTGAGTATTAGGGGCCATCTACCTTGGCTTTTGTCTGTTTGTGTGTTCCGGACAGGGCCTCCCACTGGTCTGGAAGTCACTCTGCAGGGCTGGGCTGGCTGTGAGCCCCTGAGATACAGCTGTCTCTACCCTCTCAGTGCACTGCCGTGGCTACATTGGTGTGGAGGATAAAGCTACATCCTCATTCTTTCATAGCAAGCACTCCAGCCCCTAGCTCCCCAGAGTCGTGGCTCTTAATTATCTAAAGATTCTCTGATAGTAAGACAATGAAGAATGGGAAGGGATGCCTGCCTGCCCTTGTCTGACGTGCCTGCCCAGCATCTCTCTGGAGGATAGAGACAGCTTCTTGCATGGTGTTCTACTCCCGCTCTTCAGACATGCTGCCTGAAGAGCATGACATGACAGACATGCCCTTCAGGCATCCTTTATGCATAGGTCGGCTGCATTGCGTTGAGCCTTTTGAGTATCCTCCGCCATGCCTTGTCTTTAGTACAGGCACATAGAGAATTCTGGGAAGGGGGATGACTTTCACTGTTTCTTCCTTTAATCTTGATCATGGGTCACAGATTAAAGTGACCACAAAGTCATCTTTGCTTCCTTGGGCTTTATTGAAAATAGGCCAACAGAGGAGCAGGAGAAAGATCTGCTTTGATTCACCCCAATTCTCTTTACTTCTGGACCCGCCCTGACTTGCCCAAAATGCCAGTGCACCAGGTGACTCCTAGTTGATCCCAGCAAAGCAAGTATAGAGTGTCCACCTAGGCCACATTTCTCACAAGGTAACAGGCAGGGGGATCCTGTTCTCTCACTCATTCCATTTCTTTTGAATGCCAGCAAATGGATTTCCATGACTGAAAATATACCATCCACAGTTCCAGGCTTGCTTTTGTCTCCAGGGATGCTGACCCAAACCTGGTCTGGACTTTCTAGGACTTTCTAAAGACCTTTCTAGGACTTTAACTGGAGCAGAGTGCCAGCCATTGCTCTATGGCATATCCCTTATGACACTGTTGAACAATTCCTGACCCTAGTTCCTTTTTTCTCAAGTTCAACTCTCTAGTTTTATTGCTGATTTGGGGGACTTTGCTTGTATTTGATTTTTAAAATTCCCCTTAGTTTAAGTTGCCACAATCGGTATTTTTAATTCCTACCAAAGCAGACCCAGTAGGCCTCTTAAAAAATGGGCCAATTCCTTTCTTGCATCTTTTTGTCTCATTTTATTCATGGACAGTGTCTTTTCTGATCTGGTGAATGAATCAAGGAAAGCAAGTAATGTCAGTCAGGAGTCCACAGTGCAAAATACTCTATGTCCAAGAGGTGACACTCTTTTCAGCTCATGACACATCTGCCTGACTTTTGAAGTTTTCGGAGCTGTTTCTGAATAAAATGGCCTTGCTTTCCATTCTGCTCATTACTCAGTGCAACTACTGTGACTTTCATATTACAAACCACCATGGTCTTTTTCCAAGTGCTTTAGAAATAAATGGTCTCCTTCATGAGAAGAGTCCACCCCTCCATGTGTAGATTACATGCAGGCCCTCCATGAACCATTCTCCTCCCTGCCTGGGAAGGAGAGGGGACTCTGCCATCCAAGAGAGTCCAAGTCTCAACTAAAGGTATCAGAGTGCGTAGATGCTGATATCAGCCTATGCCAGGAAGATGGCAGATGCAGCTCAACTTGGTCCCAGAGATAAGTGACAGTGATTCTAAGATATAGGTCATAGTATAATGACAGGGGAAGGGACTGCGATCAACATACCACATGACTCTTCCAGTGTGGGTCATCACTGATCTGTCCCCCCATTGCTTCCTGGGCAAAGGTAGGTCCATTGTTGTTAGAGTCTGTGACCTAAATTTTGATGTGAACTATCCTATAAAAAATATTGGCAGCTAATTAAAATTCAAAGCCCTGTGAAAACAGAGCTCACTACTCACTACCTAACACACCAAATACTACTAACCAGCAGCTTGAACCAAGCCTGGTGGCAAGAAGTCTTGAGTGCTAATGTGCTCAGGAAACCATGTCTGAGTTCTATAATTTATTATGATGATGATGTTCTTTTTGAAGCAAATGTCTCACTTTTTAACCCATGCTAGTTCATAGTGTAATGCCACACTTATTTCAAACTCATGAGTAATCCTCCATCCTGCCTTCACCTATGCACTTAGGTTGAACACATTCATAGGTAAAAAGCAAATGACAGACAATACATGGAATAAAAATTATGTATATATATATATATATATATACATACATACACATATGTTCCTTCTTTTCACCTGTCCACATGCATATGTATTTATAAACACATATGCATTCTGCGAATGGGAAGTAACAATCTATATTGTTACTGCCTATGACTGTATCTTGGAAGAGAAGAGGTGAGGGACACTGAGATAGTGCCAACTTCTGTGTCTCCTTTCTACGGTATGTAAGTTTTTAGTTAGAAATATGTCTTATTTGGTAGCAAGAGATTAACAAATAAGAGTCCCCTGAAATGGGATGAGGGAAGGGGGCAGTAATATTTGTGTGGTTCCCACCAGCTGCTCCTAGGCTCATGGTGGCATTTTCAGGGCCCCTTACCTCTGTCCCCTGAGTTCACAAGGAAAGGAACTCTTCAATCTGCTCTAACTGGATCATCCATACTCACCAAACTGTCCTAATATATAGGCAGTGTCACTGGCTGAGCACTGCATGGATTGAAAGAGTGAAGGAGGAAGGCAGCCGTCACTGTGGCAGTGAAGAATCTCAAGAGTGTGGACTACTTGTGCTGCCTGCATAATGACTTTATCCCTGAGTCTCATCCATCCATCCATCCATCCATCCATCCATCCATCCATCCATCCTTCCTTCTGTCCATCCATCCATCCATCCTTCCATCCATCCATCCATCCATCCATCCATCCATCCATCCATCCATCCATCCATCCATCCATCCTATGCTGCTGCCAGCCTGCCTTTAATACCCACAAGTGCTCAAGCTTTGGCTGTTTAGGTCAAGAATTCCCAGAGGGGAAAACATCAGCAGATTATGAAGATGAAAGACCTCACTGTGCAGATGGCCCTTCTGGAGCCTCAAGAGTAGCTTGCGTAGGACCAGGCCTACGGGCTGCAAGGGACAAAGAAACAAAGAAACCAAGAATTTGGTTTCATCATTAGGGTCTTTCAAATTCTGTGCTATTTTCTTCTTCTTCCTCACCCCTAAGAAAATGCTAATGACAAATATAACAGACAACAAGCTCACCACCCTGAACTGAATAATGTCTACCACTTGACACTTTTACCTCCAAGTATATGCTTGCATGTTTGTGTGTGTGTGTATGTGTGAGGAGGCTGCACATGCATGCTTGAATGTGTGGAAGCTAGATTGTTGACATTAGATGGATGTCTTCCTCAGTTGCTTCTCCACCTTTAGCTTCTCAGGCATAGTCTCTCACTGACATTGGAGTTTACTAGTTGGTTAAATTGGGAGGCTTGCCAAGCCCAGATTTCCTCCTGTTTCTGCATCCCTAGCACTGGGATTACAGGCATACGCTGCCTTGCCTAGCTTTTTGTGTGATCTGAACTCAGGTTCTCATGAATACAGGAAATCACTTTACTGCCTAACCTATTTCCCCAGCACCTTACTTTGGCCTATTCGGTTCACACCTTTGCAGTCTCTTCTTAAGGAAGGACTCCCCCTGCCACACCCCCAAGATTATGTTTGTAGTACAGTTCTCATGACAAGACTGTTCTGCTGATATTTAAAGATGTGTCAGCGCCCCCCCCCCCGAGGGCTCACCAGCGTGTCTTGTTATCCTCCCCACAGTGCTGATTGCAGAGTCTGACATACTCACTCTAAGCCCCTCATGGTCCCTCTGACAAGACAGGGCTGCTAAGAGAATGTCTCAAACTCTCAGCCCCTCCATGAGGTGTTTTCTACATTCACAAACCCCCAAGGTCAGCTCTGGGAGGAAGTTGGGAGGAGTACTTGTAAAGCTGAGCACTGACGTCTCAGTTATTTCCCCAAGAGCTGAGAAGGCCATCCTGGTTTTCAAATGCCTTTTGAGCTCTGTCATTCTCTTTTGATCTGTGCCACACAACTGTTCTGAAAGCTAATCTGTTCCAATTCAAAATAGATGAAAACCACCACATGAATGACATCTGCTCATGTTTGCTTTCCTAAAACAATATATTTTAAGGAAAGACAGTCCAAGAAATTGTGCGGTGATGAGTGAGTGTATTAATGATGATTATTTTATCGAGGATATTCAAATTGCAAAAGTATGAAAACAGGCAAGAAAGAGAAACCCGGGAACAGCGAGTTATCTGAAGAGAATGTCAATAATTTCAAGGGTATTTTGGGTCTTGTTCAAATCAAAGAACCTCAACTGGCTGTGAGAAGAAGTTTCCAGAAAATGAACTATTTGCAATGTTTTGGGTTTTTTGTCAGTCAAATGTCATATACACAAGGATTTGAGGCCAGAGCACAGGGTTTGGCCTCGTGTGGTGTAGAGGGGCCTCTGCGGCCTGGGAGCCAGACAGAATTTCTGCTTATTTAGCTTCTTGTTGGCCCCGAGTGAAGGCGGAGGGCACACACATGTTGTTGCTGCGGATGGAAAGACACACTAAGCCCCAGTTCCAAGTTACACGTCAGGGCAAATGTAGGCCAGAAAGGCTGGCCTCCTCAGGCTTTAGAAAATAATGCTCTGGTGGTAGTGGAAGAACACTATGTGGATTCATCTTTCTTATAATGACACACATTACTGTGAGTCAACCCTGGTTCCTTCAGATGGCACTCCTGATCATCCAGAATTGTTAATTATCGTCTTGATCTTGGTGAGAGATCCAAGTCCTACCTTCTTCCGAGAGAGGATTCCAGAAATAATTTCCCTCACTGAATTGAACACTTGTAAACGCCTTGTAGATGTTAATAGCAGCTTTGGTTCTGAGTGACAGAAAACAACTCAAAGTGTCTTATCCCTAAGGGAACATGTGAAAAAGTTCTCAAGGGGGGACATGGCTTCAGCAGAGGGTGAACGTGGGGCTCAGAAGAAGCCATGAGCACGCCAGGACCTCACTTTGCTTCTGTGTTTCTCAATGTGGACGGGAGACCAGTGGCTCTCCACGAGTCTTCCAGACCACCAGTACCACGTTGGGACAGCTGGGGCATCCAGCCTTGTGGACTGAGCAGCTACTGTTCTCAGCCTCTCTTGTCTGAAGACACTGTTGTCGGACCACAAAGACTGTTTTATATACACCAGTCTAATAAGGTTCCCATTATTAATATTTCCATTAATTTGCTTCTATTCTTCTGGAGACTCTGACTAACTAACACTGATGAAGGGGCATGTTCAGGAGCTTCCTGTGTGCAGCTGCATGAAGCAGCAGCTCCCACAGATTGGATTCTAGACCATTTGAACAGTGGTCTGGAATGGAATCATGGGACAGGTGCCCTTACTCCATCTCTAGTTTCTTTTTCCATCTTCCCCACCTACTACATCTCCAAATAAAAGTAGGAGGACATTGCTGAAAGGACCTTGTCTGCAAATGCCACTTCTAGAAATGGACCAGTGGCTTCCAAGTGGAATAAAGAGTCCACAGGCCTCATGTCCTCACCAGTGCGTTTTTGTGCACTTCTTTAATCACCCACGAACCATAGATCAACCCTGATATCTCTGGGATATTTGTGAACTAGGCAAGTTCAGCTGTTTTTATTGTCCAGAACCTGGGTCTTGTGATAGGAATGAAACTTCTGTATAATTTCCTCATTCTAGTGATTTATTCCTCTTGCCATGAAGCTGGCTACAGAGTGAGATTTGGTAGATCTGCTGAGATGGGTCCACCCTCAGGTGCTTTTTGTTTTTTTTACATCTCAGTCTGACATGAGATGACGTAACTGTTGAGTACAGCAGCCATGTGAGGCTTTAAACTTTAATGTATTTAGAGTGATCAATATCATTCAGTCGGCCTCTTGGTGGAAAGCAATGATAGCAAACTGCTATCATTTAAATGCTATAAACTGTCATTTTTTGTTTGTTTGGGTTTATGCATGCCATGTTAGGATAACATGAGAGGGTGAAGCAGGCCGCAGCAGTCAGTGTGCTTTCTGTTACTCATCACCCTTAGTTAACATGCCTTAGAAGGTAGAATTGAAAAGCATAGGAGAGAGAGCTTTGACTTCTTTTAATGGGACCATCATAATCAGAAAATAACTCACTGTTAAATATGAAAGAACTGGCTAAGTACGTAACTCATTTCCATGTGTAGCTGGATATTGAGAGCAAGGCGCACCCCTTTATTGTAAAGAACACGAGTGTTTGTTTCATGTTTCCAATGAAAAGGCTTTGACAATTTGATGTTTCAGCTATTCTTTCAATTTTGCTTCTCTACATATTAAGGAAAGTTATAGTTTTGGTGCCAATTTTATGTCACTTTGTACCTAAATAAGTATATACACTCAAATTCTATTTGTTCTGTCTCCTGGGTATTCTATCTATAAATGCAGTAATTTGAGCCAACCATTATTTGTGGAAGGAACACTTACTGTAATATTTACTTGTGTAATTTATTTCTCCTCCTTTATGAACTGGATCACTCTACAAATCAGATTCATAGTTATAAGATTGCCACTGGTTGGCTCTGCAAAGCAGTGTGATGTTCTACCTATATTAATCTCCCAAGGTTTTCATAGCAAAGCACACAAATCCAGAGGCTTAAAACAAGAATCTGTCTCATATAGTCTGTTATAGTCCAGTGTGTTTTGAATTGTAGAGCACAATTCGGTCCACGGTAATCTACCTTCTACCTTCCCATTAATGTTCTCCTCATAAGCAAAACACATTCAACTGCATCTTAACATTCCCCCCAAATCTTAGCCCATTCCAGTATCACTTTCTACCAAAACTCTCATCATACTGCAATCAACTCAGAAAGCTCCAAATCTCAAATCTGAATCATTAAGCAGATTTTGGTAACACTTATGGGCAACCAAATGCCTTATCATTGAAAAACAGAGAAATAAGCTAATCTCTTTAAAATAATGCATTAGGAGGATGGGCAAAGGGTAGGCATTCGGATTCCAGAGTGGGCAAGCGGAGGGTATGACAAGCTTCTGTGTACCAAGCAAGTGGGCAGAGTTCAGGGGGTTTCGAGAGCTGAGAGCTGTGGCTTGCCAGCTGTACCTTTTGCTTATTAGGCAGCAATACTTCCCCTCCTGGAATGGCTTTGCTGGTCTCTTAATCTGTAGCTCTGCCCTCATTATACCTTCATATTACCCTGCTTTTGTCCTCTATGTTTGGGGTAAGTGAATCTGCTGATAGAATTGTCCTGAAGAACCTTACTAATCTTCCAGTAATATCAAGGGAACCTAGGCAAGTATATAAAAAGGGTGCCCATAGAGTTCTCTATTGTTGGCATTTCCTTAGATGATTAGATGTATTGTAGATCATGGGCCAGCCCTCTTCAGCTGACTGTCATACAGCTGTACTCTTCATGTTTTTTCCACTGTGCATTTAGTTTCTCTTCTCTCCCTTTCCATCTTTTCCCCCTCCCTCTTCCTTATATAGGTAGCCCCAAATTCCCCTGATTAATGGCTCCTTTTCTCTTCAATGAGTCTAGCATCCATCCATCCATCCATCCATCCATCCATCCATCCATCCATCCATCCATCTCACTGTCTCTCTGTCCCTCTGTCTGTTTTCTATCCTTTCTTCCTTTTCTTCATCCCACATCCTTACTTTTACTAAGGATAACAAGGAGAAAGCAAGTCATAACTTCTGTTCTTTGCATTGGCATAGTCTCTAGTTTTTTTCTTCTTTCAAGCATCCTAGGATTTCCCCACGCTGTGTCTCCAAATTCTCCCCTTCTCTGCCCATCATCCATTTCAAGGGCACTGCTATATTGCCAAACATTTGCTCTAGCAGTGTTTCGCTTCCTGCTGCAAAATCGGTGTGCATTTACCAGGCTGTTGACACAAAATACCATGAACTGGTGGCTTAAAACAACAGAAATTTGTTATTTCATGGGTCTGGAGAACATCCCAGACTGAAATTGAGATGTCAGCAAGGCCATGTTCCCTCTGACCCCTACAGAAGAGCAGCCTTCCCTGCTCCTAGCTTCTGCTGGTTGCTGGCAGTTCTTGGTGTGCCTTGGTTTATAGCTGCATAACGTTTCTGCCTCTCCACATGGCCTTCCTTCTGTTTCTCCCTATGTCTCTGTATCTCCTTTACTTGTAAGAAGAACAGTTCTGTTGGACGTAGGGTCTATTCTAGTCTAGTGTACTTTGTAGAAATTAGAGCTATAAAAACCCAGTATCTCAAAATCTAAAATACCTAAAAATCATTCATAATCACAGGATTAGGATTTCAGCATTTCTTGAGGGGTACATATTTCAATCCATAACACTATCCCTTTCAAAGTTTTTGGTTTCTATTACTTACATAACCGTTTTATGGTTGCACATGACAGGAAACATAGTTCAAGTTAACTAAAGAAAAATGAGTACATTCATGACATGGTCAAGGATTGTTGAGATTATAGGCCTATCCTATAAGTGCCAGGTTCTTGTTCTCTATCTCCTATTCCCTCTCATTTCTTTCACCCCCCCCTAGGTTTTCTAGTTAGAAAATTTACATCCACATAACAATCTGAAGCAGTTCCTCACTTACCTGTATTCTTAGATAGAAAGCATATCTGCTGTCATAGTACTGGCATCAGCATCCTGGGCCTTACTGTTCCTAGTTTCAGCTGTCCGAGAGATGGTCTTTTGCGTGATTTACATGTGAGTGATGTGTTCATGCCTTGATCTAGAGAGGCAAATGCCACCTAGCCCATGTGTTTAGACATTATAGAAATTAGGCTCCCATCAGCAAGGCAAGGGCAGGATCTGCTGGGCAGGCCAGCATGCATGGAGGGTCGTAAGGCATGAACATGAAGGAATGAGATTGAAGCAACATTTTTCTTGTGACAATTGGGATTTGCTATGAATCTGGCCAAGCTGTTATGTGAGACAGCCTTAGCTTCTTCATCGGTAAAATGTTATTTTATAAGGTATGCTATTGAAACATATTTTTGGAAGGCTTGGTGAGCTATGTTTCACACAAGCAAAACCCACCATTTTTAAGTGCAATTTGATGAGTTTTGACAGAGGTATTTGGTTCAGCAACCACCGACACGATTATTGCGCAGAACACTTCCTTTACCTCCTGGAGTTCTTTCGCACCCCTCTGCGGTAAGGCTCCTTATCCCAAGCCCTCACTCCTGGCAACCACTGATCTGCTTTTTATTTTTGTAGCTTTACATAAGTTACTTTTTGTGATACTCCATTACAATATTTGGTGTTAAAGCTGTGGAGCTAGTGTTGAAGACCCACAACATGTTTCAAGTAAATAGTAGGATTTTGTTTTTTGTTAATATGACGGCCTTGGTAAACCCTGCGCCTTGCCGGCTGCCTCAGGCCCATGTATGTGGCCACTTTATTTTCAAATCCACCAGTGGCACTGGATCCCTTGACTTGACACTTTTCATTGGCTGGGAAACATACTTCATCTTCAGAGGTCACCTCATTGTGTAAGACCAAGACCTCTGAATTTCCAGGTCAGCTAAGTTGAGAATCGACTTCTTTCTAGCTACAGAATAGTTACATTAAGGTTTGATGGGAGAATCGGGGGACTGAAAGATTAGGTAGAGCCCTACTTAGGTTTGATGGAGAATTGGGGACAGAGGGCTTAGATAGAGCCATACTTGGGTTTGATGGGAGAATCAGGGGGCAGAGAGCTTAGGTAGAGCCGTGCTTGGAGGTCTGATGACCAATCGAGTATAAACATCTTTTTTAAAAGACTGAACCAAGGAGAAAATTGAAGATAGTATACTGAAAAGAAATCCCAAATTGATTTATTTTTTATAGCATCCATTTCAGGATTGTTTCTGTATGGTATCATTGTTTTGCTGGTTGTGCCACTCACTGTGATGAAGACCACAGGCTAACAGAAGAAAGAAAAACATAGCAGTAATTATGATGAAGTTGCTTTTTAATTTTTTTTAAGAAAGGAAGATTGACCAATCTGAGCCAGCTTTTCCCTCTTGATGACTGGCACTGCTCAGTGACATTACAAATGTTATTTATATATAGTGTTTATTTCTTTGGGGACCTAGGCAACAAACCTATTTTTTTTTTTTAAAGAAAAAAAATGATTTAGACATGTGGAAAAGTTTAAAAGAAAGTTAGTGTGACTGCTATAGAATAACTGTAAAGTAGCTACCCGCCTTTTTATAATGTGATTTCTGGGCTGTGTTGAGTTTTGTTAGTTGCCCAACATAATTATAAGTATATCTAGAAAAGTGGATATCTTTCAAAAGTTTGAGACAGCTAGTGGGGATTTTGTAGGCGATCCAGCACCAAAAGGCTCGCTCCATCATCATGCGGTGTTGTCCTTGGTTGGGAAGCAAGGATCATTTCAAAAGGAAAGTTCGGTGAAGTTCTGCTGTGTTCTGCTCAACTGTGGCTTGTAGCCTATTTGCTACAAAATCCACGGAGCTTTTGGTACTGAAAAGCAACTGCAATTAACTTCTAAATTTAAAAGAAAATATTTTTTTGTGCATGGTCTTTCAGTGACAGAATGAGGGCAGGGTTTTCTGCTACTTAGTGAACATCAGTAAGGGCCTTAGCAAGCCAAAGGCTACCATTGTCGATCTGTTTTCAGAAAGAGAAGCTCAAAGCACAGCCATGACTGATGTCTGAATGAGCCTCTAACCCGCCGGGCTGGCAAGAGCCACCAACTCTGTGGGCACATTTTGACAGTCGCTGAGGGTTCCTCTTGCGAGATGCACTAAAAGTATGAGTAGATGGCTGTGGAAAGACTTGCTTCTGTCTGCACTTAGGCTTGTGGAAAGGGAGAAAGAGAGGCTTAATGGCTGATGAGGTGTGGTTCCAGCATCAGCTTTATTGTATTTCAAATCTTGACTTGAATGGTATGCAGGGAGGTTTAGTGAGACTTTGAGCAAGCTTCCTTGTTTCTCTGGCCTACTATTTCATCTGCAGGATGGGGTTAATGGTAATAATACTCCTGAGGTCTTTGGGTCTAAGTAGGAAGTAATGCATAAAAGCTAGTCAATGGAGAACCTGGCCCTGCCAGGCAAGAACTTACAACATGCTAACTAACGTTGTAACTGACGAAGGAAGAAGGAAAGTCTAAGAGAAATATGAAGCAGAGAGGAGGAACAGGAACTCAGCACAGACCAATAATCCCAGCTAATTGGGAGCTCAAGGTGTATTTGGGCTACAAAGTAAGCTCAAAGTCATCCTGGCCATCTTAAAACAGACTGTGTGTCAACATGTAAACTACAAAAGTCTGGGGGTATAGTTCAGTCCGAGAGCATTGCCTAGCATGAGTAAGGCCCTGGATTCAGTTCTCATTTACACAACCACCACCACCGCTGCCACCTCCAATAGCAGCACACACACACACACACACACACACACACACACACACATACACACACACCAAGAGGTGTGAGAACTGAGAGTATGAGAGCACTCAAGTAGAAGTGGGGTAGTCTGGGTCAATAAGATTCTATTCATTAGAAGAATAATTGAAGACTAAATTGCGTTTCTTCATTGAGTGAGTTTGTGTTTGTGTGTATGTATATGTATGATGTATATGCATGGTTATATGTGTGAGGATATGTATGAGTGTACTGTGTCATACATGTGGAGGTCAGAAAGACAACCTTAGATATTGGTCCTAGCCTTCTACTTTGACTCAAGTTTTCTTTGTCATTTGCTCCCGTGCTAGCCAAACTGGCTGGCTTATGAGTTCCTCCTCTCTTATATTAGGATTACATATATATGCTTGCTCCATGCTTGACTTTGAGAGGGTTCCAAGAATTTGAACTCAGGGCCTCACACTTGCAAAGTAAGTGCCACTAAGCCATCTTCCAGCCCTGATTGCTTCATTTTACGTATGGGACTAGACTTCTGAATGAATACCATGCATCATCTATTCCTTTGAGATGCTGAGTTCCCCTAGCCTCTGGTTGAAGATGCATGAGAGGAGGGAGGGAAGCATCCAGATTGTCTCTACAACACTGTGGTTGTCCTCCAAGATCCTCAAAAGTCTTCTCTGGCCACCAGTCTTTATATTTGCATATTTAATCTACACAAAAGATGTTAGTCCTGTGCTTTGCTTTGTACCCTGATGTGAATGTGAATCCTTTTAGGAAACCTTGTGCAGTGAAACAAGTTGAGGGAGGCTGAAATCCTCCCACGTGGAGATTGTCTTGAAGGAGCTTCAGCAGAAGACTAGGAAGGTACATGTCTTCCAGCATGGGCTCTGCTGCTAAACCATACACCATTGCCATCATCCCTTCCTGAAGTTGCAAAGGAAACTAACTTTTCTCACTGTTTGGCAAGGAATTCTCCTCATTTAATTGAGGGCAGAAAACCTCCAGGGCTTGCTAGTGATCTGCTTTTTGAGTAGGAAAATAATCTACTTACCTTCCCAGGCACAGTTGCCATGGTGTGGAGTATCTCTATGGCAGTGAGGGGGAATGAGAATAAAGGGCTATTGTGCTTGCCATTTGTGGTACTGAAGTTCATTTAGAACAAATGAAGAAATATTTTCAGAAAGGGAGATGCTAATATGCATGTGACAGCTATCATCTCCTTGGGCTCTTTGCAGAGTCGCAGGAGAGATACTGGTCCACCAACATCAACCACGACTTTCTGCCTGTTACTCAGCCTTCTGGTTAGCCTTGCTGAGTATCAAATGAAGAAAAAGAACTTTTTATTTATATAAATAAACTTTTTTTTTAGATTTGTTTTCGCTCCCAGCTTTACTGAGGTGTGATTGACACATAAAAATTGTAGATATTTAAAGCGTATGGTGTAATATTTTGACACACATTTGCATTGTAAAATGATTATTACAATTAAGATGCTCAATGTGTCCATCAACTCCTGGTTCCCATTTACACATGTGTTGTAAAGACACTTGATATATTTTCTCTCTGCTAGCTCAAGTGAATAATGTCTGTTGTTTTGACCGAACTCCTGATACAGAAATAGGTCTCTACAAGTTATTCATTCTGTAACTGGAAGTGAATCACTTTTTTGGTCAACCTCTGCCCTTTTCTCCAAGCCCTAGCTTCTGGAAACCATAATTTTCTCTCTATTACTCTTTATGAGACTTTTTATTTAATTCCACATATAAATGAGATCATGTAGTATCTGGCTATCTGTGTCTAGTTAATTTCATTAGCATAATGCCCTTCAGATTCACTCATCTAGCAGGATTTCCCTCTTCTTAAAGTTGAGTTATATTTCACTGAAAAAAATATATGTCCTTATCTAGTCACCTGGAAAAAACCCACACTGTATCCACATGTTGGCTATGGCGTCTGATGCTGCAGTATATGCTTACATGTATATGTCATTTTGACATATGCCCAGAGCAGTGAGATTCTTGGATGACATTGTAGTTCTAAGTTGTTTTTTTTTTTTTTTTTTGTCAAGGTCTCCATGTTGTTTTCTGTAGTGTTTATAATGATTCCTCTTCCTACCAGCCATGTGCAGGGCTTCTCTTTGGGATAACTTTGTTCATAGTGATGATCCTTTTCTCTTGGTTAATGACCATTGTATCAGGTGTGAGGGGATACATCATTTTGGTTTTAATTTGAGTCACCCTTGCCATTACTAATGTTGACATACTTTTATTTACCTGTTGTTTGTTTGTGCATCTTCTTTTGAAAAAAAAGTTTATTCAGTTCCTTTACTCACTTTTATATCAAGTTGTTTTCTTGTTATTGAGTTATTTGGATTTTGTGTGTGTGTGTGTGTGTGTGTGTGTGTGTGTGTGTGTGTCTGTCTTTTGGACATTACCACTTACCAACTAGGTGGCTAACCAGTACCTTTGCCTAGAATTGAAGGCAGTTTATAAATATTTTGAACTTCAGTGATTTTTTTAATGTTCTCTTAAAACTGTACGTGTTTATATGGGGACATGAATATCTCATCCAGCACTGATTGTAGAGAAACTATAGACAGCATGGTGATCCAACATCTAGACATCCTCTTTAGTAGCAAAGAGGGAAGGTAGGGTCTGTTGGTGATGGTCGGTAGGAATCAGCCTATGCTTTGCTTTCAGTAGTTATGAGGCCAATATTTCTTGACCAGAAAATATTGTCAAGGTACATTTGGCTTCTGTGAATGACATCGATAGCTAATACTCATGGGGTGTTAGCTCCCATGTAGTTACCTGAGAGTACTTCCATCTTACAGAAAAAAACTAGCCTTAAGCTCTAAGATGAGAAAGTACGGCATTCAGTGAGTCAGTAGCTGAATAAGATGATTATCACAGTACCTAACATGCAGCTGAACAGGAATGTGAAGCCCGACTCCACGGCTATGTGATTTCCTACTAGGCCAGACTGCCTCCTGTTATGATGTACTTACGATGAACTGAATGGGGCTGGTGAGATGGCTCAGATATCAAGCCTGAAGACTTGAGTTTGGACTCTGGAACCTTTGGTATGGTATGAGAGCACCAACTCACGAAAGTTGGCTTTTCACACACACACATACACACTCACTCACACATACGCACTCACTCACAATTAATTAAAAAAATAATATTAAAAAAGTGTCTATTCCATTTTTTTTTCACTTCTTCCTTTCCTATGTTTCTCCTTACTGAAAAGCACCCTCTGTTACATAAAACAGGAAGCTATGGCTCCTCCCTGGCTGGCCCCGTTCTTGCTTCCTACATTAGTAAATGCAGGGCTGGTGTAGTTCATCTCACAGTTGGCCTTCTCATGTGTCATCCCTTTGGAAGTGGCACATTCTGGGCGGGACACTCCCAGGGATATTAAACAAGCTTGGACAGAACTATTCTTTCTTCAGTCAACTCCCAGACAACCTCAGAAAGAAAGTCTACAGTCGGCACTTAAAAGCTTGCAGTGGATTTCTTGTTCATCTTCTCTCTACACTCAGTACAAGCAACTGCGTCTGGCTAAAGTTACTACTATTAATTATTTCTGTTTTGTGGACCTGGAATATAGACCTGCCCATTTCCCCTCATTGCAGTAGTATCATAATGAATGAATTAATGAACATAGCAGGTGACATAATGAAGCATAAATTGCTCACAGTATAAAAAGCCTGGCATTTGGGAACCCCCAGCTGTAGGAATTTTTAGAGCTTTTAATTTTGTTTTAATTTGCTTTTTAAAACCAACACTGTCTTGAACTGTGCCAAGGCTCTCAGTTTCCCTCTCTGTTCAGAGACATTGGAACCCCAAAGGGGGAAAACAATACAAAACAAGTATTAGTCCATGTTCTCTGCAGCTACCAATGGGGGTGTCATTGACAGATACTGTTTTGGAAAGAATTCCAGTAAAAGGACTTGAGTGACCCCTGTTACTAAACATGGCTGCACATAAGCAAATAGCTGACTGAGATTAAAGACCTTACAGTCAGACACTCAGAAGGCAGCTCTTACCAAAGCTTGCATCATCACTTAGTCTGTAAAACATGACCATGTTCAGAGTCTGCATAGTCCAGTTCTGCTTCTATGTGGTCTTACCCTTTAGGGGTTTATCCTGTAAGAGTCCAGAAGTATTTCCTCTGCAGGTGAGTGTGTATACCACGGACCTATACAAATTTATGAGTTGAGTCTTTAGGGTTTCAAACGTCCTCCCGAATGCTGAAGCTATAACACAATGGCACCAGAGTCGCTGACCCTCTGAATGTCTTCTATCTCTCACCATGCCTCTACAAGGAGCTAGAGAGAACATGCTGACGTTGCTGTTCACACAGAGCTGCACCTGAACTAGTGACCCATAGTACAAAGTCGCTCTGCTCCTCAGGCTCCTCCTTTGCTATCACATCTCACTGTACTGGCCCATCACCACCACTGTATCCGTTTAGTGCCCAGGTAACAGCGCATGCATGTTGCGGTTGCTGAATCCTTCTTGGAAGAGCAAAAAGCATAAAGCAGGAGCCATGAGCAAATAAGTTAAAGGACATAAACTATGCATGAAATTTTTAATCTGAAGCGTGAACCTTTCAATAATGTAATGATTATGGCTGGCTAAGTTCGATTGTCTCCTGGTTTCTAGGAATATTTCATTTTCTTCTTTCTTTGTATTTTGTGTGGACCTTTGATGGGAAATATGAACTTGTACTTACATATATACCAGAATGATACGGATGCTGTTCAATGTCTGAAAAACCTGGGGACACACTCCTGAGTCTAAAATGTATAGACAGGCAAGGGAGCCCATAAGACCATCTGGTGAAAATGCCTTGTTGCAAGCTGGAGAAATCTAGGTATAGAACGTTCAAGGCTCATGCAGGGAACAGAAAATAACCATTAGAAGCCATCACGTCTCCTGACTCATGAAGCTGTATCTCCATGGTGACCCCAGGTGTCCCGGAGTCAAGGTACTGTCATTTTCTGGGAATGGTGGTATGTCTCTTGAGGAGACTGAATGAGGTATAGTGATGGTAACTTCCTGGTGGTCTCCCAGACTCAGTTTCCTGTAGGTAGAAAGTACAACTTCAGTGTTTCCAGGAAGGGGGCCCAGAGACCAAACCTGAAAGAGTGGTCTCTGGCTCCGGCTCAGCCACCATTGGATAAGGAAAGCAGGCAGAACATGTGATAAGAAGTCACAGCCGTGTTTTATTTCCAAAGTATTGGGACACCTACCAGTTCATCTCAGATCTTTGCTCCTCTCTGATGTTTCCTTCATGCAGCTAAAGGGGAATTGTGTTTCCGGTGCGTTCCTGGGATGTGTGCAGAATCTGGTGGAAACCTCAAGCAGATGGAGAAGCTGTGTGATCTCCATTACCACCCTCTGGAAAGCCTGCGGCTAATATTCCAGCATGGCCCTGGAGTCTTGGGTGGCTTTTTGGTGACCTGCCTTCTGTGGCTTCCTGGGGAGAGATCAAAGGCTTGGAAAGAGCCCAGACATGTCAAAAGCTTGGTCCCGTGCTTGGCGCCTCTGTGGTGATTTGTTCTTGCAAGCCCAGCCTTTATATCTTTTTCCAAAATTTGTGCACAGCACATTCGTGCTCCAGCGCTATTGAAAAACTGATAGTCACTCTCAGTTTATCCCACCCCTGACTGCAGACAACTCTCTCTCTCTCTGGATGAGCTTTTGAAATTCCATTTGCTTAAGCCTTATGAAGTGAATAAATTTGAATTAATGTGGCTTTCTGGGAGGAGGAAGTTGTTCTTTGAGGGGGTTAAGTGATGTCTGTGTTAGTTTATGATGCGTTCAAACATCTTCAGCATCATGTTGCTGTCTTGGCTCTTTTAGTTCACAAAAAATTTATTAAGTGATGCTAATATACATGTGTGGGGATTTCTAAAGTGAGTCTCTCCTCTTGAACAGCTGTGTGTGTGTGTGTGTGTGTGTGTGTGTGTGTGTGTGTATTCATAAAATTCTTTGGGTTGTGATAAAACATAGTTCCCCCCAGAAGGAGAAAGACACACATGATATATACTCACTCATACTCATATAGACCTATAAAATATGATAAACATAATGAAATCTATACACCTAAAGAAGATAAACAAGAAAGAGTACCCAGAGTAAGATGATCAATCCTCACTTAGAAAGACAAATGGGATGGGCATTGGACATAGGAAAAAACAAGTAACAGGACAGGAGCCTACTGCAGAGGGCCTCTGAAAGACTCTACCTAGCAATGTATCAAAGCAGATACTAAGACTCATAATGAAACCTTCAGCAGAGTGCAGGGAATCATATGAAAGAAGGGGGAGTTTGTATGACGTGGAAAGGATAGGAGCTCCACAAGGACCAAATATATCTGGGCACAGGGGTCTTTTCTGAGACTGATACTCCACTAAGGACCATGTATGGATATAACCTAGAACCTCTGCTCGGATGTAGCCCGAGGTAGCTCAGTAACCAATTGTTTTTCCCTAGTAAGGGGAACAGGAACTATTTCTGACAGGAACTCAATGGCTGGCTCTTGGACCTCCCTACCCCCCAAGGGAGGAACAGTCCTGTTAGGCCACAGAGGAGGACTTTGCAGCCAGTCCTGAAGATACCTGATAAAACAGGGTCATATGAAAGGGGAGGAGGTCCTCCCCAATCAATGGACATGGAAATGGGCAGGGAGTTGATGAGGGAGGAAGAGTGGGATTGGGAGGGAATGAGGGAACGGGATACAGCTGGGATACAGAGTTAATAAAAATGTAATTAATAATAAAAATTAAAATTAAAAAAATGAAAAAAAAACATAGTTTCCCTTTGTAAGGTAACATGGAAGAAATATTTAACAATAACGTAGGGAAAAACTCGAAAATCCAAGAAATGCATTTGCCATATTTGATGGCTCTCTAGTTACATTTCTTCTTCACAATTAGAGCAGAATCTAGACCTCGTGAATGAAACCAATATGTAGACTCAGTTATCATTTGCGAACAGGCAAGGGGGAGTGATAACTATGAGATTCTTTGTACATTACAGTTTTTATTATTGGATTCTTATCTCTAAATGATGCTGAATAGAGCTGTTTCTAAACTCATGAATGTTAATATGGTATAGCTTCCACTTCTGTGACACGTAGTTATTCTGCTCCTTATTACCCCCTTATAGGCATTGATGGTTTGACAATTGGAGCTTTTAAACTAATGGAAAGCTTTTCACAAACTAGAATGCCATCATTACTAGCAAGCAGGGAGTGCTGAGTAGGAATTGGGAGGGTTTGAGCCAATCTTAGAACACATTCTTTTACAAAGACTAATACCCATAATTTGTGTTTATTTTCAATTTTCTTAGATTTGAATAAATTAAGGTAGAGATTTATACCACTTGTCTCTTCACATGTGTAGTCAGCTTCTAGAACATTCATCAGGCTAAGTCTACACCCTCCAAAGATGAGCACCCCAATACACACACACGTTCATTTCTTGTTCCTTCAACATGCTGTAGTCCTGAAATGCTTCACAATAGTGCCCTGCCTACACAGGACTCAGGTTTCAGGTGCCTCCTATATTACAGGTATGACATCTTGAAAGATGCAGGCTTTGGAATTTGCTGTATGGAAAAAAGCCAGTATGGGAACTCACACCTCTCAAGTAGGAAGTGACAAACAATACTTACACTCACAACTCATCCACCATGCCAGTTACATGCCCCTTATCAGCTACAGGGGATGCTGGGAAGTGTAGTCGAATTCATAGAAATCTACATGAGTACTCTTCTTCCATCATCTTTCCATACCACAGGTAGCCCATGCTGACAGAGAGGGAATGGATGATTGATGGAATCTTTTAAACAACCTTGCATTCCGAGTGTGTCATAGCTATCTGAAGTGGATAAAGGAGGAGTTGAAAATAGCATAGGGAAGATTAACGTTAAGGGGATTTTTGTATCTGCACCATTATCATAGCTTTAAAAGCCTGCTGCTACTGATCTAAGTTTGTGTGCCACACAAAGGTTCTTTCTTTGAGCTCTGACATATGTAGCCTGGCATATTCTGTCTTATGAGTCTGCACATATCTAAAGCACCTACAGCAGACTGGGTAGATATACTCTGAATCTCCCAAAATACCCTGAGAGAACAGATCTCCTTGTTAATGTTACTGCGAAGGATAACCTACAGTGACAAGACAGAAAGTGTCCACGTTTCTCTCCCAGGCAGAGCTGTTGCCTGCCTAGCATTGTTTTCTTCCTTCTGAGCGTTCTTTCAAAGGAGGTGTCCAGGCTCTCACTGGATTTGCCTTCTTATATTGTCTCTTATTTTGATGTTTAATTTTTTAATGCATTGGCTGTCATAAAACAGCAAGTAAAAAGAGAAAAATAGTGCCAGCTAAGAGAGGAGGAGATCAGCTTCAGTGATCTACTACCTCATTTCTGAGTAATAGTTGCAAAACCGTCAAGGCATATCATAGTATTATAATTTCTAAGTTTGATTTTCTTGAGCCATCGCATCTTCTTTCTATATGATATTTCAGATTATTATAATCCAGGTAGCCAGTCCACTCAAACATATAGAGAGATCCCGGTAAACACAGGACGGTGTATGAGACAAGTATATTGTGGTAAATGCCTGCATTTCTAGAATATATTGCTCAGCCGTAATTTTGGAATCCAGCCCAGAGCAACTAAGATGGAATGAACTTGGAGTGTCCACATCCGGTTCAAGGGTGGATTCTGTCACTCCCAGTTCCTGCATGTTCATACACTTACTAAGTCTTGATGAGCTGCTGTGTTTTCATCAGATTATAAGGATTCAACTGTGATACTGTGATAGATCGCAGACAATGAAGTCGTATAGAATCCTAGCAAACTGTCATCACTATAACTTTGTTGTGTGTGTGTGTGTGGGGGGTATGTGTGCATGCAGTGTATGTGGGAGTGCAGGCGCACACAGGCAGTCCAGAAATCAACTTTGTGTATCTTCCTTGATTGTCCAACTTGTGTTTTGAGACAGGGTCTCTCACTGAATCTGGAGCTTATCAGTGAAGCCAGGCTGGCTGGCTGGTGAGCTCCGGGGGTATGCTTGTGTCTGTACAATTTGGAGACGCAGCCTTTCACACTCGGCTCTTTGGGGTGCGCTTGCCCAAACCATAGCATCTGGTATGTCTGGAAGCTTGCTTTTTCCTCCTGCTCATCCCCCATGTTTGTCATCAGTAGGACCCACTGGCAACTTGTCGCCTCACCACAGGTATAATAGTGGTGATCACATCTGTTCAGCTTCCACTTTTTTTAATTTATTTTAATCCGAGAGGAAGTTCTATGTCTTAGACAGTAATTGGTGACTAAAAAAAAAAGAAATGAGTATAATTTGTTACCTTAGCAACTGGAAACAGGCATCATGTCTTCTGTGATGTACATCCTATGGCCTTGATTGTCTCTTTCTCTAATTAACATCTTGTGAGAAACATAAACTAATCACCAGAGCACCTGGACCACAAGGATATTAAGTGCTAGAACATTCTAAATTGCAGTAATCATCATGATAATGGGGCCACATATTCAGTGTCTATCTTTTAATTGCTTCCTAACTTCTAGCTGGGAATAGCAAAGTTAGCATGATAATGGGAACAGGGGCTGATTTATTTCTTAAATTACACTTTGTATAGGAATCTTTTTTATTATATTAGAAATTGTGTGAGTCACTTTGAAGAACTTAGCTAGATAATTTTAAATACAGGTCACTGTTATTAATATACAACATTAAAATCATAGATTTGCTTTATAGTCAGAGGTTCTCAACTATTCATAGTGCCTCATTTCCAAAACCCCCAAATCCTTATCCTTCCATAACTTGGTACTTATTATAGATTCAAATCTATAGATACACCAAGCAAGTATATTTGCTAGACACTAAAGCAGCTCAGGAGAGGACAGTTAGTTGTAGAAATCGGTTTTCTGATTTGCGTGGAAAGATTGTGTTCTGAGATTCAGCTGTTAAAAATTCTTGAATGCAGTTCATGTGGTTTATGCCAATTGATGATTTTATATTTTGCTATTTTTATCTTATATTTTGCTATTGCCTCAGAATATGCTTGTATGCGCCAGTGATACCACTAAGACTGACAACTTGAGTTCAATCCCAGAAAGCCACATGGTAGAGAGAGATAACCGATTTCTACAATTTCTTCTCTAGCCTCCGTATGTAGCAGGTATACCCTTGTGCTCACTTACTTCTCTCTCACTCTGTCTCACACACACACATACCAACACATGTAATAAAAATTTTCTTTATAATGTAGGTAGTGGACAACTTTTGGGGTGTTGGCCAGTTGAATAATGATATACCCGCACAGGAAGCCCTTCTGTCAGATGAGTACAACTTTATCCAATCACCCACCCCTCCCCACACAACACAGTACCTTTCTTAGGTTTAGAAAATTGAATAGAATTTGTGATAAGATGAAGCCAGTCTCAGAACAGAGAGGTAGAAACATACAAGCATTCTGGGCATGTCTTTTTGTTCTTTTGCTCCGTGATAGTTCTGAAAAGAGAAAGGCTGTCTTGTAAGCAAAATGTTAACAGCTCCAAACAGCAGTGGAGTATCTTGGCCCTTGGGTGATGAATGTGGGGAGCTCAGTATCCTATCATTCAGTGCACTCCCTGGAAAAAAATTTAATAGGCTCGTTGAGTCAGGTGTTTTTTTTTTCTTGAAGTATGGCTGACAGGGACCCTTGATTCAAAACTGTCCTAAGGAGAATTAGGGGCTATAACACTTGTTTTTTAAACTCTATTTTATTTGGGGTGTTTGGGCCTCTACCTCCCTCCCAATCTCCCAACCCTACATAAGAGAGAGAAGGTTAGTGGGGAGAGGAGGTTGAAGACCCCTTTACCTCCCTTAGCTGCGTAGAGTCGATAAGTCTTTGGGGGATGTACCAATCTCCTTCAGCGGCAAACACAGCCAGCGGTCTCCTCCAAGCTGCTGCAACCCAAACCGTTGCTTTCCGTCTGTCTGCTCCAAACTGCTACACCATCTGTCTCTGGTCTCTTCAAACTTCCACTTGCCACTACCGCATGCCATGTCTTCTCTCTCTGGGCTGTCATATTTATATCCTCAGAGCCCTAGGACACACCTTTCTCCATGCTGCAGGAGGAAGGCCCTTACCAGCTGGCAAAAACCACACACCCCTCAGGAGACCAATAAGAGCTGTGGACAAACTAAAACCCAACCAAAAACCCACACTTGGGATTAAAACAAACAAACAAAAAATATATATATATACATAACATAACTGAGTTTACAAGGAAACGAAAACTGCCATTTCAAGGGGCTCTGACTGAAACCAGGGAGAAGAGGTGCTGCACACCAAAGTACCATTCTCCAGTACTCCAGTACACAGTCGGCCTTTCCTTCTGCCGGAGCAGGACTTTCTTCTCGGGTGCCAATCATGTCTTTCTCTGAAATCAAGAAAATCTTGATATAGTTAATTAGGCATGAGTTTACTTCTCAGATAACCTACACTCTGACCAGAAGAAAAAAAGATTTGCTGACGAACATCAGTGCACCATAACTCACAGTGGTGTACACATGAGCCCTTCAGGGGTACTTCTGTTTAGAAGTGCCATGAAGATGATTGTCTCAAAACACTGTGTGTGTATGTGTGTGTGTGTGCGTGCGTGCGTGCGCGCCTGCGTACGTGCCTGCCTGCCTGCCTGCCTTCCTGTCTTTCTGCCTGCATGTTCACTTGTGTGTGAGCATGTGAAGGACAAAGGGTGGTGCTGGGTGACCTGAGAGCAGTAGAAGCCACTGGAGGATTGTATACAGGGCTGACTCACTTGCTCAGTCTTTTTCGATGCTCAGTTTGCAAAGATGAGAATGGAGACCCAAATGGGTGCTGAGGGTCTAGATGAGAGGGATGGTGCTGACCTACGGCTAGTTAGACAGGGTAGATAATCAGACCCCTGCCTCAGCGATGTCTTACCCAAGTGCATAGGGCCACCATAAACTGAACTATCTGTAACAGTAAAACAGTAAGTCTTCCTTAATTCACAATGGTTTTGTCACAGCGATGAGAAAGACCCAATATACACCTTGCCTTTTCAAACCCCCTTCTCTCTGCCCATCCGCCAGCTCTACCACCAGAATTTTTGCATCAACCTGTTTAAGCCTTAGTAGTTAGAAGCATAGGAACCTTCCAGTGTACAACCACACTTGAGTTGCCATAATGAGATAAATATATATTTAAACCCGATACCATGATCTGGGTACAGCATATGTGTCTCCTATTCTTTCCGTTTACTCTTCAGTTCAGCTCCGCTATAACAGAGGTGTCTGTGAACTCATTTGATAGGGAAGCAGAGGTTGCAGCATGGCAACAGACCTGGGATTTGAATTCAGCACACTGCAGTAAAACACTCCACCTTGAAGTTCTCAAGATTGAATGCTAAGTGGCCGGCAGAAGGCAGCAGCCCAAGGTCTGTCTAAGCAGCTTGTTAAGGAGGCCATTAATAGTCGGACACGAGTGCTCTCAGGCTGCAGAGTCCAGATGGCAGAAGAGGGATATTCATTATCTACTTTCTTAAAGGAACTCTGACACTTGGGAAATTATAAGTGAGTTAATGTAATGTTAATACTCGGAAATATCCTGGAACAGATCATTTACAAATCAATTTTCAGCCATGAAGAGAAAATGAGATTATTGAGCAGTAACCGAATGGCACTGGACTCTTGAGAGGGGCTGGACTGAGTAGCCGCATGTGTCACTTACGCATGGGCTGTATATGCCTGCCGAGTTGGATGTTGACTTGGCTTATTTGGGACTAATCTTCCTATTAATTTTTATTTTCTCCTTATTCCATCTTTAGAAGGATCTGAAGGAGTGTCAGCCCGTCAACTCTAAAGAAAATTAAACTCAGTCATAAGTATGTCAGTGTGCCTCAGGAAGCAAGCCCGGTGCCTCTCTGTACATTCAGCTCCCAAGGTCTGGTTCTTATGGTGTGATAGGCTGGGGTCTAGCATCTTGAATGGTACACAGTGAGATATCCACACCCACAGACACTCTGCAGGGAGGTTAGGCAGGTTTAGTTAGTTAGCTGGTTAGAAATATGAAAATGCCCCTCTGAATTGCCTGCTTGTCTATCAGGGTGTTTGGGCAATGGGCTTTGTAATAGGAATGTTGGGAGGAGGTTTTGGGGAAGGCCACATGCTTCAGACATCCAGGGTTTTATGGTGTCTAATGGTCCTAAGGGGGTCAGCCTTCAAAACGTGATCTTTAGGGATTTCCAGTGTTGTGAATATCATAAAGGAAAGGGAGATGCCAGATAGCCCAGTGAGAAGGACTTCAAGGAAAGTCTTTGCAGGTAGGGTGGAGCTTGTTACCATGGGTACCCATTGAGTTCTTATCTGTCCTAGCTCTGCTGGATGCTGTGACAGTAGCTTGGCACACAACTATGAAGGAGTTTGTAGTTACTCCAGCTTACAGACTGGAAGACTAAAGCAAACCCAGGCAATATATAACATCCAAGTATCCTATACATGGCTATTCTATTACTTTATGTGTCTGTCTCTTCACTTCCCCTGGAGATGCCTGGCCCATTGTCACTTACTGAAAAGGGTACTCAACTGGGTGTCCAGGACCTCTCTTCCAGGCTGAGTTTCACGAATTGTATATATCAGGTTCAGAGGTGAGTCAGTGTGGAGTTATATGCAAGCTGCCTCTCTAGGAGGCTACCAGAGTCTGTGTTTGCAGCATGCAGGCCCAGGAAGCAACCAAAAGATCTTAAAGGCGGGGCAGAATCACCAGGGCAAACTGTACAGCACATGCTTGTTGCCCACAAAGGAGGTTCTTGAGAAGTGCCTTGGGTTTCTGTTTTGTGACTACCCAGCAGGAAGCAGCAGCTACCATACAAAGCACCATGGCTCAGCCTGGGCTGCACACTGGGTCTCTTGGGAGGGCTAAAAGATTCCCAGTGCTTGGGCTTTGTCCAGGAACACAATTTAATTGCGCTGAGGTTCAGCCAGTGTGGAGATGTACTGCCTTGGGACATCTTGCTAGGGGAAAGTAGGTTCCTATGGCACAGAAAGAACAAAGAAGGAATCTAGTCAGGGCACAGGAAAGCAAGGGTTTGCAGGCTATCTTCTGCCAGCTGCTTGCTTGTGTAAATAAAGTTTTATTGAAATACAGTCACACCCCTTTGTTTATGCCTCGCACTTAGCCGCCTTCACTAAAATAGCCAAATTGTATGTTGCAGCACAGACTGTCTGGTCTGCAAAACCTAAAATATTTACTCTCTGGATTGCCAGCCCCTAAACTGGGGAGTGATGAGTTTCAAGGCTGTGGGCGACAGGAAGAGGATCGGGCTATCTTTCAAGAGAGGACTGTGAGTTTCCTGTGGCAGTCTACAAAGCTTCAGTTGGCCACAGCCTTCCCATCAGGGAGGACACACAAACAGAGCCTTCCCATGCTCCACTAATCAGAACTTTAGCACCTTCATCTACATCTGGACCTGAACAACAACCTATCAGAACAAAAGTAGCCATGGTCTGTGTCAGCGACAGAGCAGAAGAGACCTCCATAGGTCAGTGGAATGGTCAACTGGACCTTAGTTCTCTTCATCTAATGGTGACAATGCAGAACATCAGTTTTGATCATTTCAGTCACATCATCTCTCTTCTCTGTCACCTACTCCTGTGTCCATAATAGCGGCAGATGCGATGAAGTAATATGAATTCGGCCACCCTGACTCTCTGTCTTCGGTCCACATGTATCCTTTTGAATAGCTTCTCTGACATCATGGGGATGCTGAAACTGTCATTTAGTCCATCAGTCACCAAGTCATCCTTGATGACACGGTGCTGCAGCTGGGAATGCCTTGAAATAAAGATACAGACATAACTCTCAGAGCATGGAACTGGTCCCATGAGGATTTGTGTGTGTACCAATTAAAAGATAATACGCACATACATGTAAATTGAGCTCCCAAATGCTAAGATGAATAGCAGCAAGTCAGACAAATTTGGGGAATGTTTCACATGATGTCCAACCCAACCACGGCCCAGCTTAATATATACATTGCTCATCCATAGACTGAATTGAAGGTTCTGAGAAACCTTGCAATGAATGGCCCTAGTTAAACTCATTGAGGGGTCAGAGAGGTGGCTTCATGAGTAGATGCGCTTGCCACCAATGGTTATGACTTGAGTTGGATCTCCGATACCCACAAACAGTGGCTCTGAACCTTCCTAATTCTTTGACCTTTTAATACAGTTCCTCCTGTTGTGATGACCTCAACCATAAAATTACTTTTGTTGCTACTTAATAAGTGTAATTTTGCTACTGTTATGAATTGTATCCCAAATCCCCGAGGGAACAGATTTTCTTGCTTATCGTAAGCCAGCCTTATCAGAATTGATATAGATGGATACATGGACGTGGGCAGGACAAGATGACCACACATTTGTCCTTGATAAGAGATGACTCCCCAATTAGCAAAGTGTGGTTGCCTGTCCATCCATACTTCATTTTTATCCTGAGTTATGAGACTTTAGAAGCTGCCTCCAGGATATGTGAGCCACAGCTATGCTGCACTGTATGGAGCGGGCCATAGCTTTGTTTTTGTGAGTGGAACTATTGGTTACATGGGAGTAGGAAGGTATAAGCTTGAGCTTGAGAACTGTGACAGTCTGTGAGGTGTCTCTGGGAGATGCCTGGAAAGCAAAGTCCTTAAAGAAGCTCACAACCCTGGTAATGAAGATATTTCTGTTTCAGGAGCAAGATAGAGCTACTTCTTTTTATGGTACTTATCAAGTAAATTATGCCTTCAAAAGAAACAGAGTAGGTGGTTTATTCATTTAGTTCATGAATTGGGGGACAAGAAAGATGGCTCATTGGATAAAATACTTGCCTTGTAAACACAGGACCAGAATTCAGGTCCCCAGGATGCACATAAAAGTTTAGAAGTAAAGTGGCCCCCTAAAATGCTCCAAACGTTGAGAAATGATTAGGTCATAATGACTGTGAATTAATCAGTATTAAATCAATAATTGGTGCATAGTTTGATGACATTATTGAATATACTTGAATGCCACATACCACACAAATGCATATGTAAAAATACAAAAGAATAAAGTTCACAAATACTTTATCTTAAAAAATAATTAAAAGATTTCTGACTATGTTTCTATGTATGTATGTATGTGTGTATGTATGTATGTCTCTATCTATCTATTTATCTATATATTTGGGTTTTTTTTAGACAGGGTTAATCTGTGTAGCATTGGCTGTCTTGGACTTGCTTTATAGACAAGGCTGGCCTAGAACTCACAGAGATATGTCTACCTCTGTCTCCCAAGGGCTAGGATTAAAGGCGTGCAACATTTCTGCCCAGCATGACTATATTTTTGAGGGTATCCATTCATTCTTATTTAGTGATATGTAGGGTTTTTTTTCTTTTGCTTGTTTGTTATATTTAATCCAATGAATACGGAGAAAGTAATACACCCGTGTGGCCCACACTATATACAAGGGAAGCTTCCCAATAACTCCCACCCTGCCTCACAATTGGACAGTAACATTGCCCTCTCTGGAACCCTCAATAAATGGAATCTCACATGGGTGCTGCAAATGCACCTGAGCCTTACTCATGTTTTCAGGGCACCAGTCATTTGTTTTCAAATGGTAATCCATCACACAAACATATCAAAGATTCATTTATTCCTTCATCTTTAAGGATATTTTAGTTATTTCTATTTGGGGGCTGTTATGAAAGGAGTTTTTATGAACATTCACATAAGTATTTTCTTGTGGGTATGTGTTCTCATGTCCCTAAGGCTGGAACTGCTGGGTCATAGGGTGGTTTATGTTTTGCTTTGTGAAAAGGCACACAGTATTTTTCCAAAATATTCATGGCATTTTATATTTTTACAAGCAACTATATGAGATTTCTGATTATGGTGTATCAGGGTTCTTTATTTTAGCTATCCCTTGAGTATGAAATGGCATGTGATTGCAATTTATTTTTCACTTCCCTGATGGCTAATGATGTTGAACATATTTTAGTCTGCACATTGGCTGTTTATACACCTTCTTCTGTAACGTGCCCATATTGTGCCTGGAATTTTAAGTGGGCCGTGCGAGTTCAGTATGCATTGTTGGTGCAAGTCACTGGGGGTGGGGGGAGCTTCTGAACGTGGCAGCTCTTCTTTAGCAGTGTCTCCCTGCTTATCTTATACTGGTAAATTTAATTATGAGGAATCTTGAATTTTTACAAAGTCTCCCAAATTGTTTTTGATTACTGCTTCTGTATCCATGAAATGAATGCCTAACAGAAGGCATAGAATTACATGTAAGTCCATTAATTTAATATGTGTTATAGTTTGGAAGTAAAGTGCCCCCCTAAAAGGCTCCAAACGTTGAGAAATTATTAGATCGCAATGACTGTGAACTAATCAGTGTTAAATCAAGGATTGGTGCATAGTTTGATGACATTATTGGGAAAGGGGGAGATGGGATATGGGCCTAAGTTAGAGGAAGTAGGCCATCAAAGTCACTGAGGTGATACCTTAAAGAATATAGATTGTCACTGGTCCTTTACCTCCTAAAAGACAGGAGAGGAAATTTGTTTCTATGATGCTCTCATGTCACAATGCTCTGTTTTTCTTCAGGCAGAAAACTGTGGCACATCGGCTAAAGCCTCTGAAACCCTTAAACTGTTTTTCTCAGGGATTTGTCGGTGGAGGAACATGCCTAACACACTACATATATGATGGAAGGCTTGTGCTTGTGATGTTTTTCTGCCGTCATTCTTTGTTATGATGCACTGTGTTTGGGGAAAGTCCAGTTAGCGACAATCATGCTTGAGATAGACCCTCACTGGCTGCGATATGTACACTATGCTCTCTAGGTAGGGAGCTGTATAGATGTCAACCAGGTTACGTTGCTAGGTAATATCATCACAAGGCCAACCCAGAGTATAAGTCAATGTAAGTCCTGGCACTGGGTCTCCATTAGTGTTCCAGTGACAGAGTTTTAGAGATTTCATAGGTACCATTGCAACTCCTCAACTGAAGAGCTAGTGCACCCAGGGATAGCGCAGGATCGGAACCATGGGTACCTGGTGCCTGGTGTCCCCTGGGCCCTGTGTAATATCCAGTCATCTCTTTGATGACTTCGTTTGGTATCTTTTCACTTTAAGAAATCTCCTCAAGAAGTAGGTTTCTGCTTCCATTGATTTTTCTCTATTAATTTCCTGCTTCCTCTTTCATGGATTTCCGTTCTGCAAATTAAAAGAAATACAATCTCATTTTAATCTCCCTTACTTTAGATTTAGTGTGCTCATTTCTTTTAGTTTCTTGGAATAGAAGCCGAGGTGGTTGTTTCTAGGTCTTGCTTTCTTTTTTTAGTATGTATATTCAGTGCTATAATTCCCTCCATTAACAGTTGCATGTGTTTCGATCACTTATATCAAGAAAAAAAAAAAAAGACCTTTTCTTCGGCCCATGTGTTGTTTAGGAGCATGTTGTTTAATCCCCAGGTGCCTGAGAATCTTCTAGGTATCTGTTTTTTGTTTTGTTTTTTCAAGACAGAGTTTCTCTGTGCAGTCCTGGCTGCCCTGGAAGTCTCTTTGTAGACCAGGCTGGTCTCAAACTCACAGAGATCTGCCTGCCTCTCCCTCTGCATGCTGGATTCAAGGCATGCGCCACCATGCCTGCCTCACATGCGAGGCAAGCAAATATGGTTTGTTCTTCCTGGATGACGTATTTATTATGCAAATGCCAGCAATTCAGTCCATGCTGTTGTTCACTTCGTCTGTATTGTTAGTATGCTTTTGCTTATTAAACCTAGTGATAAATGATCAAGGTACCGATGTGGGTGGCTTAGTGGTGGGTTATGTGTTTTTCCTTGCAGTGCCATTGATCTTTGCTGTGTGTGTCTTAGCAGCCTCTTGCTATTTGTGTCCGTATTGAGTACACTGAGGGTTGTTACGTCTTCTCTGAGTGTTTCTGTCCTTATGATTATGTTGTGTCTCTCTGGTATCCTTTGCTCTGCTCGGTTTCCTTTCTCTCAAGTCTTCACCGTCTGAAATGAATACAGCAACTCCAGCTTTCTTCTCATTGCTGTTATCAGGGCATCCTTCCCTTCCCCATTACTTCCAAAATACCCGTGTGTTTATCTTATTTTTTATTTATTCACTTTACATTCAGAACTCACCCTTCCCTCCTCTCCTCTCAGTCCCACCCTTTCAACCCTCTTCCTCCATTCCTCCTCCTCTTCTCCTCACAAAAGGAGAGCCCCTCCCCCCTTACCAACCTACCACAGCACATCCAGCCGCATCAGGAGGAGAACTAAATGTATCCTTTTCCTCTGAGGCCAAACAAGGCAACCCAGCTAGGGGAAAGGGATCCAAAAGCAGGCAACAGAGTCCATGTCAAAGTTATCCCTTGTTCCACTTGTTAGGCAACCCACATGAAGACCAAGCTACATATGTGTTTCCATTTTAAGTAGATTTCTGTAGGATAAAATCTAGTTAAGTCCTGTTTTAGCCCACTATGATAATCTCTTTCTTGCAGGTAGGTAGTGCCCTCTCTCATGTTTATGGCTGCATTTGTGTGTGTGTGTGTGCTTTTTTATGTTTTACTTTTTCTACCTTCTCTAGTTTTAACTGAATATCTCATGTGACTTAGTTTTCCCTCTTAGCTTATGTTATATTTTATTTTTCAAATCATTCTGGTAGTTTTTCTAATGTTTATAATTTTACAACTTTCAATTTTAGCTGTGAAACTTAAGTGTTAAAAATACATTTTTTTTTGTTTCTCGGTAATTTCACTGTGTTCTGATCATGTTTACCCACACTTCTCCCAGCTCCTCCCAGATCTTCCCACCACATGTCCCCTTAAATTTGTATTTTCTCTCTTTTCTGTTGCCCAATTAGTGCTGCCCATACAAGCATGAAAATGTTCAATTTGAACTTTGAGTCCCTTTGAAATAGCCTTTACTACTCGATTAGAAGTAAAATCGCCTATGAATGAGTATCTTTGTGTACTTATACCACTGTAAAAGAATATCTGATATTGGGTGACTAATAGAAATGTATTTTCTCTCCATGTGTTGGAGGCTAGATAGCCTAATGAGAGGTGCCAGTATATTTGTCTTGTGTGATGTCTGTTTTCTTCTTCCAAGCATGTTGATGTTGTATCCTCTGTCAGAGAGAAACACTGTTTTCATGTGGCAAGAAGTAGAATAGGAAATGGAATGAACTCTCATATCAAGCTCTTCTGAGTACCAAATCTCATCCACAAGGAAGGAATCCTCATAATACAGGCGTCTGTTACTGCCATCATACTGACCATAACTGAACTTTGTAAGGAAGATCTTCAAACTGTAACATAGAGCTTTCTCCACCTCTCCCCCCAAACCCCTGGTATCCTACAGCTAAAGCTATTCCTTCTTTATCCACAAACTTGTCATCAGGTAAGTGTTGCTGTCCCTATTGTGAGCAAGCTTTTATGTTATATCAGTTAAGATTTATGAAGAAAATTTGTATCTTCATTTATTCTTACCTTACGTGACCTGTACTTTCTGACCTCCTGGTACCCTCTCCCTTTCTTTCTATGAAGAGCTTTGAACTTTTTTGCAAGGCAGGTCTACTAATGATGAATCTTCTCCACTTCTGTGTGACTAAGTCGCCATGTTTCTCATGTATGAAGGATGAGTACTTTTGGATATACAGTTCTACCTTGGTGGTTTTGATTACTTTTTGAGTGCTTTAAGCAGTTTACTCCACTTGCCTATTGCCCTCATGGTTTATGAAGAGAAGTCTGACATAATATTGCTAGCCCTTGTATTAGTCAGCATGGCAGTAGGTCTGAACTTTACTAATCCTGTGACCCTTTATCTCCTCATGTGTGGTCATCCCAAACCATGAAATTATTTTGATTTCTACTTCATAACTGTAATTTTACTTCTGTTGTGAATCATAATATAATTATTTTTGGAGTTGAGGTTTGCCAAAGGGGTCGTGACCCACAGGTTGAGAACCACTTCTCTAGAGGACCAGAACTGCTAGAATGAATCTGTATCTTAAAAGGGGATTTCTCACAGTCGCTTTCAGGCTGTGCTTTGACTACTCCAACAGTGCCTATTTCCCCATGAAAAGACCAAGAACATGATGGTTGTTCAGTCCACACCACTGGGTATCCCAGCTGGTCTTCAGAGTATGTTAGAATCCCAAAAAAAGTAGGTTCTAATACCAGCAGGAAATATTAACTTTCCAGGGAGAGTGAGGGCAAGCTGGCAAAATGCAAAAGCTTCTTTCTTTCATGTTCTTTTATGTGGGCTGTCACTAGAAAGTGTGGCCCAAATTTACAGTTGGTCCCCCACCTCAAATGATGCAATCAAGAAAAATCTCTCACAGATGTGCCCAGCTGCTTGGGTTTAAGCTGGTTCCAGACACAGTCACGTTGACAACCAAGTTGAGCCAATGCAGTTCTATATAGATAAAACGTTTCCCCTCTAGCTCCTCTCAAGAATTATCCTTCATTTTCTGCAGTTTGAATAGTGAAAGTGCCAGCATAGACTTTAACATGTGTTGTGCGCGGTGTTCTCTGAGATTCTTTGATCTGTGGTTCAGTTTTTCTCATTAATTTTAGGAAAATATCAGCCTTTAACACTTAAACTGTTTCCTCAACTCTTTCTACACCCTTTCTTATCCTTCTGCATCCACACACTCCACATTTTGCAACTGACCCACAGTTCTAGAATATTTTGTTCCAATTTTGCCGCTTGGTTTTCAGGTGAAGGAACTTGCATTGACATGCCTTCAGGCCCACTGATTATTTCTTTAGCTCTGCACAGTCTCATTGTCCATCAGAGGCTTTTTTTGCTAGTGTCTGTTTCAGTGTTATAATTTTAGTGTGTTATATTGATTCTCTTATAGACTAGCCATCACTCTTTTTTTGTACTTTCTTTTTGTACTCTTTTTTCCCCCCACCCACTTTCTTATGCTGTCTGTGGAAATTTTTTCCATTAGTGCCCTTATCGCTGTAATTCTCTTAAGATATTGATGTGTGACTTCTAAGCAAACATAACCATTGAGTATCTTGCAATACTGTGCAATAGGCAGCAACACAATTTCTAGGGGTGGGGAGACCACCAGCCTTGCTCAGCTCGCTAGTTATAGTTTTCGACAGGATGCATGCACTGTGCACTCAGTTTCTTCATCTGCAAAGTACAGGTTCTCATAAACATTTCCTTCATGAAACCCAAGAATCAAACAAGTGAACCCCTGAGAAACCTTAGAACAATTTCTACAGAGAAGTCAGGGTTCTTCATATGTGAGGTGGTGATGACCAGGCCTTTTGTGGAAAGCATAGGTACCCTTACATCGGAGAGTCCTTTTTCTTTGCTGCCCTCTCTGATGGAGACACTTCCTTTAGATCTCCTCATTTCACTCATTCTCATTTCATTATGCCACTTTGCAAGATTGCCATAACAGTGAAGTTTTCCCTAGGCATTCTGCATAAAGTTGCAACCCTTCCTCTTCTGCTGCTAACCGTCTACCTCCTTATTTAGCCACAAGTGTGGTGATCTCACATAGCATATACTTTCTTATTCACTAAATGTGTAAGCTACTTCAGGATGTGTTCTATCTTCGACTTATAAAGGATAAGATGTTTTGTAGTGATTTCCTATTTATGCAGATAAAAGATTTTTATGAATATTTAGCAACACTGGCAAATATTCCTATAGTGCTGTGGCACCCATGCGCAAGCTGCAAAGACTTAGAGACTGGTTACATGAACAGATGGGCACCACAGAAGTAGGAGACAGCATTCTGCATGTGCCTAGGTGTGTCTTGAAGTCTCATCCATCATCCCTAAGCTACTGGCCCCTAATATTTCTGACTTTCTTTTTCAGTATGAATACTTCAATGCTGTACTTATCAATGAAAGGGACAAAGACGGGAACTTTTTGGAATTGGGAAAGGAATTCATCTTAGCCCCCAACGACCATTTTAATAATTTGCCTGTGAACATCAGTTTGAGTGATGTCCAAGTACCAACAAACATGTACAACAAAGGTAAGACTCCTGCTGCTGCTCCCATCAGAGGGTGAGGAGGTAGGGTGGGGGCTGAGGAGCACATACTGAAGTTATCACCACATCAAGCATTTCAACAAGCCTGTGGGTGAGCTAAGCATGCACCTATTCTGCCTTGAGACTCCCAACCAATGTCCACTCCTTCATGTTAATGCGCAATGCAGAAAGCAGCAGGCCTTTTCTGGAAGTATCTTTGGCACTGCCTGCCTTGTAGTCCCTGTTACAGCTGCCATGTGTCTAAGTTGGGAGCATGGCTGTGTTTCTTTAACACATTTATCTCAAAAGCACCTCGTCAGATTAAACATGCTCCCTAACCCAGTTTGTCCCTTCCTTTTTCTGCTTTCCTTCCTTGATGGTATTTAAGGGTTGGGAGCTTCTGGGGTTGCTTCTGGGTGGCCAGCTGTGGGCCACTGTCTTTTCTTACAGTATAGAGAAGTGTGGACATGACAAGGTTCTGTGTGTCCAGGCTTAACTCCCTCAAATCTATTCTTCACATGGACATTGAAGTTAACTTCCCAACATTTCCATCAGCCCTTTTGAGTTGGAAATTCAGTGACCAAGGGCTGGACTCAGGCATCCAATGGTGCTGCCCAATCTCCCTGTTTCACTCCCTTCTAGGGGTGACCACGGGTGTTCCACCCCTTCTCTTGAGAGCACAGCTCCTCTCCTCTATTAAGGAAATAATAATTGTATTCAAGCTGGCTATGGTGGCTCACTTGTAATTCCAGCACTTTGGAGATAGAAGCAGCAGTTTTTTTTCCCCCCTGGGTCATAGTTTTATTTAATTTTTTAAGATTTTCTTTTTTTATTTTTTTTAAATTATTACAATTTATTCACTTTGTATCCCAGCTGTAGCCCCCAGCCTCCCAATCCCACCCTCCCTCCCTCTTCTTCTCCCATGCCTCATCCCCAGTCCACTGATAAGGGAGGTCCTCCTCCCCTTCCCTCTGAGCCTAGCCTATTAGTTCTCATCAGGACTGTCTGAATTGTCTTCCTCTGTGGCCTGGTAAGGCTCCTCCCCCCAATGGGGAGGTGATCAAAGAGCCAGCCACTGAGTTCATGTCAGAGACGGTCCCTGTTCCCCTTACTAGACAACCCACTTTGGAGACTGAGCTGCCATGGGCTACATCTGTGCAGGGGTTCTAGGTTATCTCCATGAATGGTCCTTGGTTGGAGTATCATTCTCACAAAAAACCCCTGGGCCCACATTTTTTGGTTCTGTTGCTCTCCTCGTGGAGCTCCAGTCCCCTCCAGGTCTTTCTATCTCCCCTTTCTTTCCTAAGATTCCCTGCACTCTACCCAAAGTTTGGCTATGAGTCTCAGCATCTGCTTTTATACCTTGCTGGGTAGAGTCTTTCAGAGTCCCTCTGTGAGTAGGCTTCCATGTTGTTCCTTGTTTTCACCCTCTTCTGATATCTACCCCATTTGCCTTTCTGAATGAGGATTGAGCATCTTACCCAATGCTAGCCTGGGCTACACAGTCAAGGGGAAAGAATGAAAGGATGATGTGTGTGTAAGTCCATGCGTTGAGCTTTCAATTTGGGAAATAAAATTTCATATTAGCTGAACCACTGGATTGCTCTGAATCACTAGTTAAGGGGTTTGGCTGACCATAAGCTTCTGTTAAGTGTGTGTGTGTGTGTGTGTGTGTGTGTGTGTGTGTGTGTACTTTTGTCTTGTGACTGGAAACTCAATGGCATCCTTTCCTTGTTTGCCTGAAACTCACCCTTTAGAGTCAGGGGAGGCAGCCCTCATTCCATTCACTATTTTTGACGGTTATTGGAGAATCCACGGTGAACCAAATATAGCCACTCCGTTCAAAAAATGTGTAGTCTGGCGTGGACCAGACTGGGAATGAGATAACAGGAAGAATGGGTAGCAGCATGATGGCAGTGTCTCTGCAAAGTCAGAGGCCAGCAAAGCCAGAGGAGCACACCTTCCTTGCTCATATGGCTAGGGAATGAATATATATTCTTTCTCAGTCTTCTTTCGGAAAGTGCTAGCAATCTAAACTGTCTTTGTAGGAGTTGGGGCTCAGCTGGGCCATGTATCAGCTCCTTAGGACACAAATGGAGCCAGGCCTTGGTGTTCAGCATTGCCCAAAAGAGGTTAGTCTTCCAGGATGGTGCTAGTACCTGGTGAAGACTTAAATGAAGCCACTTTTTTGTGCAGTGTAGCAAGGGGGGAAAGCCCTTTCTTGCATTAAATACATTCTGAACAGAAGTTGAAAAAACGAATGTGGTTTATAGAGTAATTTCAGACATGAAACAATTCAGAACGATCTTTTAAAACATGACAGTGACTTCAAGGTTGCATGAATTGTTAGCACCATGATAGAGGTTTAGTTGCACGTTAGGATTTAAAGGCACAATTGTACCTTTTGATGATAGCTATGTGTAAGGGACTCACATTGCCATGGGTCACACAGGCTTTACAATTGCACCATGAAGATTGTTGGGCAAACTCTGAATAATCTGAGCTACAGGAGTTAAATAATTAGATTTAATTACTAGATTAAATTAGATTTAAGTCATCCTTGGCAGTCCTCATGGGATCTTCCTGTCATCTCCTACCCAGGTTCAACTGTCACCCTGCCAGGCTGTGGGAAGTGAACCAGGGTCAGCCAGGGGCTATATCTTGTCTCAGCCAGGCAGGGAGTAACTGCCCATAGGAGAGAGAGTTGCGGGGGGGGGGGGGGGGGGAGGAGACTTCAAGAAATTGCTTGACTCTACTCTAATTCAAACCAGCCTTCTAAAGTCTCTTTTCAAGCTGCAGAAATGTATTTCATGTTTAGAAGGCCTCCAGCTTAGATCTAGTCACTGATGACATGTACACAAAACACATGCTCTGGGCTTGGTCACTGGCTTTTGTGTCCCTGGGGTGGAAATCTTGCTTTCAGCAAAGAAAACCAGCAAAGGGCTTGTCTCCCCTGGCTGCTAGGACCCCGTGAGCACACAGCAATGTTTAATCCTTCTTAGTTGCTGCCTTGTTCTTGGTTGTTGGGTGCGATTTCCAGCTGTAGATGAAAGTGGCGGATAACTCCAAAACTTCTCCCCTGTGCTTTCTGCCTCTTTGTCAACCAGGTCAATTCCTCCCCCTGTGTTGCCGTGCTGTGTTGCCATTGTCTCAGGCACAGAAGACTCCACAGCTTCACAAGTGGTGACTAAAGTGCCAGTGTCACAGGGGCTCAAAGGAGCTGGTTTTTCTCAGCTCTTTAGATGAGCCTTTGAGGATCCTTAAACTCCTGGTCCAGCAGAGTTTTTATAAAATAGCCTTATTAGATTGATAGGGGCTGTGAGTCTGACTCTTTGACAGAAGACAGACTAGACTCAGACCTTTAGAGCTGTGATGCTGTGTCTTCCAGAAGTGGAGCACAGGGCAGCCACTTTTGTGAGGCTGCCAGTGATCTTGCAGAGGACTGGAAAAAAACTATGCTCTTTGCTGAATAAAGGTGCTTCCAACCTTTGACATTGCAACACAATGTACTTTACAAAACTTGCACCCAAGAAATGCACAATTGACTAATAGAAGCAACCACAAATTAATTTCAGAGTGTTTATTTAAGTTTCTGATTTTGTGTTGGGTTGCATTCAAAGGTATCTTGGAGTACATTAGGCTCCAAGGGTCACTAGTAGGGCACACCTTAAGAAGCTGACAGCATGTAAGATTTATATGCCCATCACACACACACATATACCTGTACATGTTAGGCATTAAGTGAAGGGTGCTTTGTGTGTGTGTGGTCCATGTATGTGTGTACATGTGAAAGAAAATGCCCACTTCTCCATATCGGCTCCACTGTTTCCATTTCTCTCCTCTGTCTAGCCAGGTGATAGCCCCTCCATTCCTTGTATATACCTTTCTCTTTCTTTCCTCACTTGCCATTAATTCCTAGCATCCTTGTCATCCCAATCCCAACTTCTTCAAATGTCCACCCTTCAACAGCAGCTCAGATGCGGCCTCCTTCGCTTTTCCAGACCTTGGTAGCCTATGCGCTTTGCCCTTGGTATTGTATGTGCCTTGTGCTTCTTGGCTTTGTCCTAGGCATATGTCATTTCCGCCCTTGGACTTCTCTGAGGAAAAGGATTTCACAGTGTCAGTCTACTGCCCCTTTGTCTTGAGCCCCCTCTCAGGTTATTTGCTGATGTCTGCTTTCCTCATCAGCCAGCACTATGATGTTCCATGGGTTTTCTCAAGTGACGGGACATAGTCCAGTTGATTCAAATGAAAAAGAAACTGAAAAGACATTGGGTCACTTACAAACTGTCCACTAAAGAAAGAAGAGTCTCATGTCTTACTCCACTACCATACCTGTGACCAAATACAAGTGTGTACTTCATTTTCTTCAACAAGTAGCTGGAGTAGAAAATGAATGTCATGCTTGAGGAGGCCTTGTTAAAAATTGAGCTTGAGTAAGAATGCCTGGCCCGTGCTGGCCATCTAGTAGGAATACTCCCGTCTTTATTGTATGTATCCCTCAAAATCCATCATAAGGGTGAATGGCATTAGAAAGTGGGTCTTTTAGGAGTACAGAGCTACTAAACTCTAAAACCGAGGGAGTTTCTGGTCAAGAGGGCTGAGGAGCTGAGCGAAGAAGGTTGGGCTCCACCAAGTTCTGGTATAGCCCAAGAAATGAATCCTTGGAGTCTCAGAAGTCTAGTCAGGCCATGGGAGGAGGGGAGAACCATTTGAAGTTCATGGAAGCCATGAGGCTAGGCATTATATAGTTGATAACTTGACCAACAAGAGTTGGGCTGTGTGCTCTGGGATGTGTTCATCCTGAAGAAGACTAAGAAGGAAGAAGAGGCTGGGCCCTGCTTGGAGATCATCCAGGGGAGAGGAATGTGCATGGTCCAGGGCTATGGAGGGCTATGGAGGGCCATGGAGGGCTATGGAGGGCTGTGGAGGGCTATGGTGGGAAGCCCAGGGCCTAAAGTCCCAGAGCACAAGTACTATTGAGAATGGTGAGCTTATGAGGGTAGGAACCGCAGTGTGATACGCTGGCTCTGCTACACAGACAACAAAGTCTTGCTGCAAGGAGCAGATGAGTAAAGAGTGCAACTGAGAACACAGTTACACTTAGTTCATGCATGGAAGAAGAGAAGGTGCAGGAAGGACACAATTTTGATTCCTCTTGTATTGCTTAGTCATGAAGAGAGATGGTGGTGGTGCACTATCCCAGCAGAGGTGATGGGGAGGTGTGAATTGCAAGATATAGCTTAGGACATGCTTCCGAGCAGAGTCCCGGTCAGAACAAGAACAGGCTGTCAGGCTACGCTGGGCTTAGGAGCCCTGCAAGATGGGTGTAGCTTCCAGAAGACTCATCACCAAGGGTACAGAATCTGAGGAGCTGGTTTGTCTGGAACAATACCGCAGGCTCTTCTAGATGGCTCAGAGCCAGAGCCAGGGTCTGATGAGGCAGACTCTGTCCCCTGCTAAGAAGCTTCATTTTGGGGAGCAGGCAGGCTCTCTAGTTTTGCATCTGTCAGATGTCTCAACCTATTTTTCAAATGTTGAGTTTGATAAAATGCAAAGTGCATTTTGCCAAGCACTTTCCCCCTTAATTACATGTGTGTATTTTGAAGAAAATTTAATCCATATGTTTCTGATTTGTTTACACAGAAATCATTAAAATGTTGTGTATGGAGAGCCATTTGATGTGCAAGAAGCCTTCACAAACCCTTTAAAAAGCTGCTTAAAGTTCCCTGCTTTCTTTTTTTCCTTTGCGTATATGGGTGGGGGCAAAACAGGGGAAAAGGGGGTGGCACTGAGCACCAGCGACTGACCTGCTAATGTTGGAAAGGAATCCTAACACTAATGGTTTGTTTTCTCCTTGGGATTCTGAACTGAAACCCACAGAGACTTGGTTTCCTGCCCATCTACAGACCCCTCTAGAGTTATGTAGGTGAGGACTATAGAATAGAATCCCAGGTGGAAATTAGAGAACTCAGACCAAAACAAGGCTTTGACTCCAGAGGAAAACAATTAAGAAGTCCCTGTCCCTCATGCGTAGCTGCTTGATTACCATAGTCCTTACCAAGGCCCCAGGAACTACCTCTGACAACACCTACCGTGTGAGTGAAGGGGTTCAATGGCTAACTCCTTTGCCATTCTAAGTTCATGTGCATGCACTCAGACGTAGGCCAGTGTGTGTTTGTTTACATCCGCACCCACATCCGTATTGTTTTGAAGTGGTATTGATGGAAGAAGGTTGTCCCAGGGCCCTTTGTATCTTTTAACAATATACGCTTGTGTTTGGCTTAGAGACTGTACATGAGTGGATAGAAGGATAGATGGATGCATGCATGTCATTTGACTTCCCTCAGAGGTACATGGTTCCTACTGCTTCTTGCTCTGTATATGATATGGTCAGTTCATGAGTATGACTCTTGCTAGTGTCCCAGTAATAGCAAGTCCTTGGATTATAGGCTGCAATGGGACCTACCCTCCTCCAGGGAAATCTTTCCATTTCCTTTGTCTTGCCTTGGGTCCAAGAACACTACATGAGGCGAAACTTGATGGGGTCAGTCTAGCTACCGGTTGCTACAGGTGGAGAATGAGTTTCTGTCCTTACCCAAGCTTTCTTTGATTTGGGTTCCTGTATCCCTGAGCCACATCTGCTCCAGATCCTGCCCCGTGCTCCTGTAGGAATGTTTCCAAAGTCAACAGGGAGGTTTTGGATGATGGTGGGACTTGACTGGCAGTACTGTTCATGAGCAGTAGCTTGGGGGACTAGGAAAAATCTTTCACTCTTTCACTCTTGGAGCCTGTTTCCTGGTCTACAAGGCTGAAAGTCATTTTTAACATTGAAGTAAGTGGAATTATAGCATCCACCATAGTACCTGAAATACCTGGTGCTTTTGTTTGTTTTAGATTTATTCCTGTTACCCTTGCCTGATAGTAAGTTTATGTTATTTCTTTAATTAACCCTTTTATACAATATATTTTGGATATGTGTTTCCCTCTCCTACGTTTTTCCAGACCCTCCCCACCTTTCTACTGCGCCATCTTTATGTTCTGTCTCCCCTTTCAAAACAGCAAAACCAAGAAACAGAAACAGCCACAAAAACAAAAATAAAAACCAAAAAAAAAAAGCTAAAATCTCAGAATGAAACAAAAGGTTCACAAAAATATTGTTGAGTACATTTTGTATTGGCCATGTACTCTGGGGCATGGGGCCTGCCCTAGAGTGCTTATATAACTAGTGACACTCCATTGGAGAAAATGGATTTTTTTTAAATTTTGCTAGTGGGATTCAATTACAAATAACTTAGTGGTTCCAGGGGAGGCCAGGTATCCGCTCCCTCATCCCAGTGCTGAAACCCTGTGTATTTGAACCTGTGCGGGTCTTGTGTGTGCTTCCGTAGTCTCTGTGAGTTCATACGTGCACTAGTCCTGTTGTATGTGGAAGACAACATACAACAACTGTGTCCTTGGAGTCATCCATCTCCTCTGGCTCTTACAGTCTTACACCTCCCCTTCCCTGTAGATTCCTGAGCCTTAGGGTGGGGCCGAGGGATGAAGACATTCCATTTAGGAATGAGCGCTCTGGAGTCTCTCCATCTCTATACATTGTCTGGTTGTGGATTTCTGTGTTTATTCCTACCTACATCAGATAAGAAGCTTATCTGATGTGGGTCAAATGAGGAACTTGGTCTATCAGTGTAGTGTGTCATTTGGAGTTAATTTTTTGCTCTGTTCTTTTAGCATAATAATAGCATTAGATTTCCCCCTAGGCTCGTGGCCTACCCAGTCCCAGGTTCGGGGCCACTTTAGCAGTTCCATCTCATTGAGTTGGCCTTAAATCCAATCCATGATGTGCTACTTTTTGACTCTATATTCCAGTCTACAGGTACCTGAAGGTGGTTCATGCCCCCACATTGCTCTGTCCAAACCCGAAGAGGATGCTCACCGCCAAGCATAGCCATGCCTTCCTACCATCACTGTTGGAAGGCTAAAGTACAGACACTTGTAAATGTGAGCCCAGATCACTGCCCTTTTAAACAAGATATTTTTCCATCTTTGTCCTGGTTATGTTATATCCCAGGCCTCCATTCTTTCCAAATAGCCTTCATTTCAGATCTACCTCTGTCTGGCTTTCTCCTTTCCCTGTCACTCTGGACAGAACTATGCTTTCCTAAGATCCCAGTTTCAGAGTTAACGTCTTTGCCTATGGCTCCAGTCTTCTTTGCAGAGCCATCCTGCAAAGAAGCCAACCATTTATGTACCCCAAGAGTTCTCCCTCCTTGTCTGTTTGTCACATTGTGTTCAGCTTCTTTTACACGAGTATTATCCCTTGTACTTGGGGTGCAGAGTTGTCTTCATCGCTTTGGGAATGTATAGAGGACCCAGAATGGCAGGCATTTTCCACAGATACCACTGCATTAAACCAAATTTTCCCATAGGTAGTACTCTGGTGCTTTGACTGTTTGTTGGTCCTTTGTGCCATCTGCATGTGAGTTTTGCTCTTTGTCTGTTTAGGAAGCTAGCAGTTTGTAAGTATGTGCTTACTGTGGTGGCACTGCACTCTGGGTCATTTGATGCAGCTTCTTAATCTCCTCCTGTTAAGGATAAGGAAATCAAATGTAGTTTGGCTATTGGTTGGAAGTCAGGCCTGGGCTAGAGAAACTCTAAGAGGAAGGACAGGGCAGAAAAGAGTCATGGCCACAACAGAACAGAGATTGAAGGTGTTTTCTTATATTCTTCTGTCCTGACCCCGACATTCATGAAAAATGACAATAACTGTTGAGACTAATTGATGTATTTTACTTCTTAAAAATATGACTTGAAATTCAAAATGATCCTAGATAACCTCACTCTTGGGCACTTACCTTCTGGACTGTTCTGAATGGGAGGAGAGCAATGGAGATGCCATTAATGTCCTAGAAATGGCAGCAGCAGGTTTTGCAATTGGGTTGATAGGTGGTAAAGTAGATTAATAATGTCCTCCCTGGTCCACTTCAACTTGTTACACACGTTGGTCCTTGTGCCTGTGAAAGAGGGACTGCTCTGCTAAGTAAGCACAGGTTGGCCTCTGAGATTTGTGAAGCAATATGGAGACAGGCAGGAAGCCCTGTGGATGTGCCCCAGGCCTTTTCGGTAGCAATGTCCAGAGTGCTTAGCCCTGGGGCTTGCTTGTGGCCTGTGGAGTGTGAGTGGCGTTCCTTCCCTGTGACTCAGAGCGCCGTTCTCACAGAGGGCTCAGCTCTAGCTCTTGCTTGTGTATGCAGCAGGCATTATGGCAGCACCTGGTTCTGGGAGTGGGTATGAGGATTAAGTGGAACAGTGTATGGTAAGCCCCGAGGTGCTGCATGGGGAAAGTTTTGTTATAGTCATGATTGTTACTGTCATCTAGGAAGGGTGACAGTGAAGTCCCTGGTGACATGGCTCACGCCTGGGGATGTCTATGACTGAGCCAACTGGCATTCTGTTTTTTCTTTATATCTCAGAAACTTATCACTTCATGAAACTCAGTGAATATAAAGTAGCGTGAGACCAGAGTTGTGGGCGTTAGAGGCTGTGTTGTCCCTCCTGGAGCAGTCTTGTTCCCATCTGCACATGTGCCTGCACTCACTCACCTTCCTTGGCCTTAGAAAAGCTCTTTGTGTGGAAGTCATGGCTCTCACTACTGTCATTGTCGATCACATGGTGCATGGCTTGAAGCAGTAATGATCACTTTTTTTTTTCTTGTTTGGGATTCATGCCTCTCAAGGGTCTGGGGATTCTGGCTGTTCTGTGGCCCTAGACTTGACAGGAACACGAAGGAAGTCTTTTTCTCATGTTCTGCTGCTCTTCACAGATACAAGCTAATGGAAACTGCTGTCCAAAGCACAGTGTCTGCCGACAGTCCTTGTAGATGTGGTTACCATTCATTTCCTTCCTGTAGGTAACACGTGGCATTTGCTGGACGTCAGGCACGTGATTTGGTGCAATGCCATCCTCCACATTACTCAGAGATGTAAGACTACTGTCCTTAGTTTCCGGATGAGAAAATTGAGGTTAAGAGGCTGGCTGTGGATCAATCAGTAAAGTAGGCAAGCCATGTGAATTCAGCACGGTGACCTCAGAACCCCTGAGCACCTACGGGCCCTACCGGCCACCATTTCTGCTACCCCGAAGCTCTGCCCGAGTGTTCAGCAAGCTGTGTCCTAGATGTTTACATGCCCACCTCATATGTGCAGAAAATTTAGGTCTCTGTTTTTGTCAAATTACGCTATTTTCTTCCCAGCATGTGAAAATCCATCAGAAATGAAAACTACTCTTATTTTACATAAACAATCCCAATCTCTTCCCTTCATCAAATCATGTTACAGCAGGTAGTGCCCTAAAATCGTAAAACAAATTCTGCACCAGAGTATCAATAAGTACCAACTGTTCACACATGCTGGAGATGAAGCATTTCCACATTTAATCCTGCAAACTTCCATATCCAAATATATAGTAGATGAGTGGGGAAGGAAGTAACGATTCACAATGCAAGAAAAAGGTACTTTGTATTGCCAGAAAGTGCACTGCAATGTATTTAGGAGGTATTACAGTTTGAATGTGAAATGTCCTGCACAGACTTATAGTTTAAACACTTGGTCCCCAGCGATCAGGTCTGTTTGGGGAGATTGTTGAGCCACTAGATGTAAATGTCAGTGGGAAGTCACAGAGCTGAAGGGCTGGGATAGGAGGAGATAGGTTGGTTGTGCTTCTGGCCCAGAATTTCTGTTTCCTCGTACATCAAGATGTAAAGAATCCTAGCTGCATACTCCTGCCTCTGTATCTGCCATGTCTTCCTGCGAGGATGAACTGTATTCTCTTACGCAGCAGTCCAGCTCCCTCCCTTCTGTTGCTTTATCCAGATATTTTATATAACAACAAAAAAGAGTAGATGCAGAAAAAGCATCTTGAGAAATAGAGTCATTGTTGCAATAAGCCTGATCGTGTGGTTCAGAGGCCCTCAGGACTGGTTTTCAGGAGAAATGTGGAAGAATTTGTCAGCATAGGCAGAACTTAGTGGCCACGCTGGTAGAACTTTGTGGAACTAGAATGCTTACAGACTACAGACAATAAGGTTTTGGAGGAAAGGAAGTGGTGTACCAGGAATAGTGACAGAAGCCATTCAGGTTACCCTCTGGCAAAATATTTGGCTATGTTCTTTCCATGTCCTAAAAGGCTGAAGGACTCTAAATTTTAAAAAATGACTGATTTGTTTAGCAGAGGAAATTTTGAGGCAGTGTAATATCTAGGCTGTTGCATGGTTATGTTTACTGGCTTTAGTCTGATTTATACTGAATATAAATGGAACAGAAAAATGGGAAATGTAGGTAGTTTGTCAAGGAAAGGAAGATAAGTGAGATTATTCTTGAAGGCAAAGTATCTGAAGACAAAATGTCTGAAAACGAAGTAGCAATCGCTGTTAAACAATTGTACAAGCAAAGAAAACCTATGAACTTTGTCTGGAATCATAGACAACATACATAATAGGAAGCCCTCACTCATCATCTACTTCTAGGTATAACAGTGAAAACTCATCTCAAAAAGAAATCATTTCAAAGGACAAGGCTTTAAAAATGAGTGGCTGAAGGAGAAGAGGGAGGGAAGGATTAGGAGGAGACGAGGGAGGGGGCCACAGCCAGGATACAAAGTGAATAAATTGTAATAAATAATAAATAAACAAAAACTTTTTAAAAAAATGAGTGGCCGAACAGTGACCGCCACAGCAGAGGTGGTTTGCTTCAACAGTCTGTTTGACAAAAAACAGGACATGTTTTTTGAGGTTCAGTCATTCGGGAACTTGCAGAACTCTGTCCATGTAGTGACAGAGGGCATTTGAATTTGATGACACCAGCCGTGCTTTGCTGCCTTTACTGGCATATAGAATGCAAGATTATTGTGTTGCAGAGTAGCATGTTTCCAGAAAGTCACTGGGTCTGGGCAATGTGCTCTAGGTTTGATTCCTTGCAGGGAACTCCTAAGTAACCATGTATTAATATTTCTTAAGTTGCTTTAACCAGATATTGTATTTAAAAGGTAAGTAGAAGATACTAAACAAAAGCTTCTAGAAGTCAGGAAAAAGAATGCTAAGCAGTGGTTATGCTTATTAACCTTTGGGGGTCAAATGACTCCTTCCCAAGGGTCACCTAAAACCAATGGAAAACACAGATGTTTTAGGTAAATTTACTCATTTATTCATTTTACATCTCAATTACAGCCCTTTCGCTCCTCTCCTCCTGACCCCACCCTCTTTCACCTTTCCCCTACCCCTTCTCCTCAGAAAAGGGGAGCCCCATCTCACAAACCCACCCTGTCCCATCAAATCATATCAGGATTTAATAAATCCTCTTCTGAAAGCACAGGCATTTACATTGTGATTCATAACAGTAGCAAATTACAGTTATGGGGTAGCAACAAAAATAGTTCTATAGCTGGGGGTCATCATAACATGAGTAATGGTGGTAAAAGATTTCGGCATTAGGAAGGTTGAACACCCCTGGCCTGAAGGTTCGCTGGCAAGTAGCAAAGATGCTGAAGGACAGACAGAGCAAAGCACAATCCGATCCTCCTGTACAGATGTGGATGTGAATGAAGGAAGTGGTCATCTATGTGGAGCATTTCCATTTGTTCTGTGTGAACATGCATTAAGAGGAAAAGACAGAAGGTATTATATGCACACTCATTTTTAAGAAACACATATGCAGAAACATTGAATACTGCTGTATGTAAATTGTGGACGGTTGTCTGGCTGAAGCTCTTTCTGCATCGTGGTGGGAATCATGGTTCATTTGAGCAGAACTATCTAGTAGGGGGTTGATGGCAAAGTCAGCATGAATGTAGCCAACATGACATGTCATCTTGTGGTAGCAACAGACATTTAAGACGAATGATGCTGGCCGGGGAAAAGAGAAATTTCTCTCTAAAAGAATTCTATGGTATATCTGATGATGAGTGTCATGGGCAGAGGATGCCTTTTCTCAACTATGAAGATCCTTTTATATTTGGAATATAATAGGTCAAGAATTCCAGGGTCAGACTGGAAACCCAAACAGATCTGAAGTGTGGTTTTCTTGTCTCAAGAAGGAGTCTTGTCTGTGTCTCCCTTGACACTGAGCCAGGAGTCTTACTTGGGGACCTTTTGAAATGCAGATCCTAGGCTTTAATGGATTCTTTGGAAGTAAGTGAAGTCCCAGTGGAGGGCCAGGACTAGTATGGCCACTGATGGGCACAGGCCAGTCTTCTCTGTCTTACTCCAGTGTCTCAGGCACCACCCTGGAGCCTAGGCACCAGCATGAACATGTGTTACAGGAAGTCTGGTCCAGAGCTCCCATATAGAATGAGGAGTTCCTGGTAACAGGTTGGTCTGGAGAGCAGGATGCTCTGTCTCAGATATTTCCTGTTCTCAGGGTCGCCCTTTCTTTAATATGGCCTTTGAATGCCCATGCCTTAGGTTGCTAATATAGAAGACTAGGTGGTCTTCCTTAGTTCTCCCGCTGCCCATGTCACACAGTGTAGGCATGTTCTGTTTCTGATCACTAAAGGGCCACCAACTCTCGTCTCTCTTCATTCTGATGTGGAAATGTTACTCATATACATCTCTGCTCTAGTGCTTTTCTCTTCCCTCTTATCTTATGATGAGGAGAGTCTGAGAGTCTGCCTCCACAGCTCTGCAGCGCTGCTTCACATTTAGAGATCTGTGTACCCCATATCCACAGGTGCCACATGCTGTTATTTTAACCTTCCCAGTGGGTTAATCCACATCTTTAGAGATAAAATGTGCTGTAAAAAAATAAAGGCACATAGCTGTACATGGCGAAATCCACATTGGAGCTGCGTCCTGGCTCATATCTGGCCTCTCTTTTTAGTGCACCAAAGCAGCAGTTGAGCCCCGTGGCAGTATTTTTCATCTTGTGTCAGCCTTATCCAAGTACATGGGAGAGCTATAAGGTCCTTCAGCCATGTCTAACCTTCAGAAAGTTTCCTGAGGTGCGCTTTCATATCCTTTGTGGGGAACTAGAAAATCAAAGTGCTTCAGGAACCTAGGTAAAGAGCTGATGAGGGATGTCATTTGGGGTTTGAAGCCAATGACTCATTGGGGTACCTGTGATGTGTAGCATTTGGGGGACAGTGGGAGGATACCTCTACTGGAGTGGGAACTTGGGAGAAGGCTAGACCCAACTTTAGTGGTGGCAACTTGCCTTGTCACAAGCCAGGCTGCACGGAATGTCTACAGGCTGCTCTTCCTGCACCATCTTGCCTTGTTCCCTTGGATGCCAAGAAAGGATTGCCATGCTCTCTGTCCTTTTCTTTTGGTTGGTATACCAAATACTGAGTTTTATTATGAGGCATTCATGTATATATGTCATTTTACTTTGCTCACATTCCCCCCCCCCACTTGTGCCTCCTCTTACCCTTTTCTCCTGCAGGTTCCTATTCTCCCCCCAAGTAGCTTCCTTTATGCTCTCCTTTATATGTATACAAATACCTAAGTAGTCTTTGTAGGAGAGGTGACCTGTGAGGGTTTGGATTTCCCCCTTTTTACTTTCTCTTGTTTCTAACTCCTTCTCTTTAAGCCACATTCTTCCCCTGAGCTTGTTCATCTTCTACTTTCATGACATATGTATTTTTTAAAAACCTACATTTTTGCATATGAAAGATAGCATTTAGCATTTGTCTCTTTGAATCTGGATTACTTTGTTCACCAGTAGGATCTTCGCTTCCCTCCATCTTGCCTTGTGAGTTTTCTCCAGCCCGTGGGTACCATCTGTCTTGAGATCATTTCTGCCCGTCACTTACTGGAAGTGGATGTCTCCTTCATGTCATATCTGTGGGTTACAAATGGATTAGTCTTGAATAGCTTTAATTTCTTATTTGCCAGTTTGTTTCTCTGTTATGGATTAAGGTTTGGCCATTCCAAGAATTTAGGTGTCGAAACCCAGAGCATCAGAATATAACCATAGGCAAAGATAAGATCTTTAAAAGGGTAATTATTTTAAAATGAGACCCTTTAGTATCGGACTCTAATCCAACATGGCTAGCTTTTATAAAACTAGGACAAGATCCTGAAGGAAAGAGCACATAAACATAGACTCCAGTCTATAAAACAACCAGAAGCCAGCACTACCAGAACTTGAGCTTTCTGTCTTCAAAACTGGGAGAAAATACATTTTTAGTATTTAGTTTTATTTAGTATTTAGTATATCAGTTTAAGCCATCCAGTCCATGGCATTTTGTTATGACAGCCTGACCTGACTTCTTTCTTCTAAAGAGGATTTGAGGCAGGCCTACCTGCTTCTATTGCTCATAGCTGTCAGGCTCTGAGTGTGAACAAAGAACCTCCAGATGTCACTGGGAATCACATAGGTCTTAGGCAGTGCTTCGCTGACACTGAGATGATGTTTTCCTGGGTCTGAGTGTTACCATGGCTATCTCTCAGCAATGAGCAGTTCCTGTAGCTAGGGCAAGCCTCAGTGAGGAAGTGTCAGTATGGCTGGGATATTGATTCACATATGGAAAAAAAAAAGGGTAGGGTTGGTTAACAGTCACAGAAGCAAGCAACCTCCTAGGCATCCTGTATGAACCCTGCTCTTTTCACAGCAGATATTAGCATTTCAAGAGAAGGGCTTTGATAATTATAGTTGGTCAGTACCTCCAGACAGGCTGTAAACCTTGACTGTTGTTCAGGCATCACACTGTAGCCTTCCTTCAGCTACAGTTGATGTAGCTGAGCAGTCATGTCCTCAGCAGTGGGCAAACATATATCCCCTTCCATCAGAGATACTGGCTCTCCTTTCAAGAAATCCAGGAACTCAGAGTGGGCTCAGCCCTCTGATTTATCTTTCTTTGTCATGTCAAAGAAACATGGCCTCATGTTCCTATAGATTTAGCCCCACTCCATCCATGGGCTTTCCCAGCTGAAAGAAGAGCCTTCTAGTCCTAACCTCCCTTAGATAACCCAGCATTTCCACTTTAAGCTGCTCGGTTTCCTAATAAACAACTTGGTGGTAGAAGGCCAACAGTACACCTTTAGTTTGTGCCAAGGAGAGTCTTATCTTCTGTTTCCAGGCCTGTGGCACACATTTCTGTATCATGGCCAGTTAAGTCAGCAAGAATTGTTTCCGAAATACCTTCTCTGGAGGGATATGGTTCACAATAGTATGAGTGTTAGAAATCTAAGTCAAAGGTCCTAGTGGCAGTGGACAGAGACCAAGGTTGGATTTTAAATGGGTAGTGATGGTTACCTCGGCTGATGAGAAGTCTAATTTTATGCCAGCACTGAATGGCTTAAGCCAAGGCTACTGAGGCCAGGGCAGTATCAGCCAAGAAGTGTAACAGAGAGCACAAGAGCATTTATTGTGTCTTATGTGTCTGCATTAAAAATACCAGCACAAAGGCAGATTGCAGTGCTCTGAAAATTGAAATAACTGGCTGGAAGGAGGATGCTTTATTCACAATGCTTCTGGGATCCTTCTTCAAAGACCTTTAGGAGTTTGAAGGTCATTACTTGGGCAACAGCTAACTCTAACTTTTTTCTCCGTGTGTGTCTGTCTGTCAGCATGTGTGCATATGCCATAGCACTTGTGTGGATGTCAGAGAACAAGCTTAGGCGTTGGTTTGAGGCAAGGCCTCTTCTTTGTTGCTATTGCTTATGTCCGGCTAGCTGGCTCATGAGCTACTGGGGAGTCTCTTGACTCCATCTCCCATCTCACCATAGGAACACAGGGATTACAGGCACATGCTACTATACCTGGATTTAGACAGGTTCTAGGGACTTGAACTCAGGTCCTCACACTTGCTTGTCAAGTGCTTTACCCATGGAGCCATCTCTCCAGCCCAGCATCTGACTCTTGTATGTGCCCTAGTATAGTTGTCGCCAGCCTTTCTTGTGCTATAGCATGCTAGAGTATAAAGGAAAGGCAGCAGAGCTGTGCTCGCCATCTCATCCTGAGATCCCTGGGGTCCAATATCTGTCCTGGCAATGGGAAGAGTCCTTGATGTTCAGTCTTAGAAGCCAAGTCAGATCCCTTGCAGGCAGAGCCCAGCATGTTGTGCTTCCGTTTCTCAGGTACCTTTGATGCACTGTAACATCTGAAAATTATGCTTCAAAACTGTGCCTTGTATAGGGTAAATTCTAAGAAGCATTTAAAGGAATAAGAAAGTAGGCATGGTTTCCTGTGGTATCTCATCCATTCTTTGTTGCTGTCTTGCTTCTGGTGTCCTAAAAATTCCATTCTAATGTAACAAGCATTTTTCATTATAATTATATTTATGTTTAGCCTCTGGACCTTGTGAGAATGTATAGCTAAAATAAAACATGGCAAAAATAAAATATGGCTAAAATTTCTTTTCTCCACCCTGCCAACCCTTTTATTTTCTGTGGGTTACTATGCCGTTATACTCTCCTTTAGTTTTCATTTCCAATAATATCTGTTATTGGGGGGAAAGAATATTGATAACTTCAAATTACAAAAAAAAAAAAAATACAGGGTTATTGCTTTGGACCATTGAATGTCTACTGAAAGAAAATCTAAAATAACAGGCTATGTCCTGAGCTGACAATGTGGCCTGATCCAGGTTTCCTATCAGCTCACTTGCATGCTAAAAGTAGAAGCTACACAGTGGACAGGTCACCTGTGAGGATGCTGAGTAATGTCTGGTATGACTGGGGTCTCTGCCGGTCAATTTGTCAGTGTCAGCCCGGAATCCGTTCTCATCTGGAGAACAGATGAAGTGGCCACCAGGTCTCCAAATAAAAGGGGCTAAAAGGTGACTGGATGGAAAATGAGAACTTTCAAGTCCTAGGGGACCTTTTGATGATTTCTTGATTTCTTTGCTGAAAGCTGTTCACACCTGAATGTTTGTGGCAGTACCTCGTGCTGCCATTGAAAACTGCAGACTTCCATACAAATCATTCATTCCAGTGCAGATGACCTACTCTTTAAAAACACCCGCCACAGGGCTGGAGGCTCAGTAGTTGAGAGGACACACTGGTCTTGCAGACAGTCCAGGTTTGGGTCTTCGTACCCTTGTTGGGAAGCTGTAACTCCAGCTGCAGAGGAGTCTAACCCTGCTAATTCCGGCCCCGGGCTTCTCCACTGCATGCCATGCATACACATACACATTCATTAGGTTAAAAAAAATTAAATCTTCAAAAAAGGGCAGTGTTTGTCTCTACCACTGACCCTACGGTGCGTGGCTCATGAATGTGAATGTGGCATGAGCGTGGACATGCTGCCTGCATTGTAGTGGGTGGGCTGGCAGCCCAGCTAGACATGTAGAAGTATTAAGGGTGTCCTTCTGTACATCTGCCTTTTTCTGCATTCCGGATTTTCTAGTTTGAATCTTTCTTAAACCACAATCTTATGATAATATCGAGCTACTCTCTTTGTGTTTATATATGGAGAGGTGCCTACAAACAGCCTTGGAACAACTGAGATCCCCTCCACAGGGGGTTACCCATGTACCTCTGATAGAAACCCTACCAGAAAGTTTGGATGTCAGACCTGGAGTGAGGGCAAGTGCCCTTCCCTGTTGGTTATAGATTCCAACCTCACTATAAATTCCATGGCTTGCTTTCTTGCTAATTTGCAAGCCAGCTCCTGGTGGAGAGCTAGTGTGCAGGCTGCTTCTAAATCAAAGCCAGCAGGCCTCGAAAACACTGAGTGTGGATGGGCTAGCAGAAAGCCCTTGAAGAGCAAGTTAAGGTGCAAGCCCTAGACATTGTGGGCACAGTGTTTCTTCTCTATTTTCTCTCTGGAATGACTGAAGGCCCTTCGGTTATTACTGTTATTGTCACTATTTCTAGAGCCATTGTTGTAGATGAGTGCTCACATGTGCCCAGAATATCTAAAAGTTTCTCTCCAGTGAGATGCAGCCCATAGGACATCAATTCAGGTGCCCAGCAGACTGAACCATAGAAACAAATGCTCAGTGGGTGCTTACGCCTCTGTTAGGACCTGAGCCCCTCCTACAAGCTTTGTTATTAACATTTGAATACGAAGAGACTACTACATGGAGCACTGAAGGAAAAGAGGGAGGAAGGAAGCAGAGCAGGGACAGGTACAGAGACTTCTGGTACTTTGTATTACCTTCTTTAAAAGCAGCTGTAGAGGATGGAAGGCAGAAAGAGAGAGGCTTGGCATGACCTTAGGTGGGACCATATTTATTTATATTAAAGGAGCATTTGTCATTCCTATGTGTGAATGACCCAAAAGCCTACAGAAAGAGCTGGGATGCTCCTCCTATAGGGGAGCATCTTATAGGAAATGACTTCTGTAGTCCACAAGGGAAGCTGGGAAGTGTAGTCTTTCAGCAGGAATCTATCACATTAGACATCAGTTTTCAAAGGGTCCCTGTGCTGCCCTTGTGTGGGATCAGGGTCAGCTGGGCTAGTACAGAAGGCAGGAGTGCACTGGCCCATTGCATAGTGGGAAAAGAGATGGGTCCTGGTGCCCAGGCTGTGGCAATCTCCTAGCTCTTCCCACCCTGGGGGACACACTGTTGGCACACCTATCCTTTACTTCCTCTGAACAGCAGTCCTTCATAGGAGTCACTTCCTGAGCAGAAAGCCGCCACACAGTGTGTGGCACAGCGGAGACAGCGCTGCTGTGGCTGTATCCAAACAGAGTAATAGCAGGGATTACATTTTGAGTATCTACTGTATGTAAAGTAGCCAGAAGCCAGAGGATTCATGTCTGCTTATAGGCAGCCTGGCATGGTTAAGTATTATTTTGAACTTGGCTTTTTGTTTGACTTGAGGCCCCTCTCTCTGTGGGAGCCATCACCCCCCAAAAAAACCCAAGATAATGCTGGCCCTTGACCACAGTGGCACAGACTTGAGATGTCCCCCTCACCCACTTACACATGGCTGTGGGGACCTTGCCCCAGCCTGAATCAAGACCTGGCTGTGTCATCCCTGTCACTTGCTCTCAGCCTTCTCCTTCTCTAGGCTGAGGATACTGGACATGGGTGCCATAGTCACTGTCTTTCCTCATCCATGTGGACATGTTAGATAACTGTCATTTGGCCACCTGGGAGTTGAGCCCTGGGCACAATCTGGCCTTTAGTCTCAGACTTGCTGAGAGCAGCTTAGTTAGAGAAAAGCTTCCTGGGCATTTCCTGTTCTTTAAGAACAGGCCAGTCTTGTGACAGTCTACCCAGTCAACTGTTCCCTAGCAGCCTAGGTTGCTTGACTGAAGGCAATAATTGTCCTTTTAAAAGGCATGGACATTAATTTTAACTCATTAATCAATTTTAAACAACTCTGGTCACACACACACATTCCCAGGACCTTTGGCAGGCAATTGCATTTGGATAGTTTGCTTGTTCAAATCACCTCCTCCTCCTCTTAGCACCTTCCTGGAGTCCTCATTTACCGTGGGAAAAAAAAAAAGCTCATCAGCTACAGTTGAGTTCATGTCAGGAATAGTCCCTGTTCCCCTTATTAGAGAACACATTTGGACACTGAGCTGCCATGGGCTATATCCGAGCAGGGGTTCTAGGTTATATCCATACATGGTCCAATGGCAAGCTCTTTGACACCCCGCCCCCCAAAGGGAGGAGCAGCCTTGCTAGGCCACAGAAGAGGACATTGCAGCCAGCCCTGAAGAGACTTGATAAGCTAGGGTCAGATGAAAGGGGAGGAGGTCCTCCCCTATTAGTGGACTTAGAAAGGGGCAGGGAGAAGATGAGGGAGGGAGGGTGGGATAGGGAGGGAAGGAGGAAGGGAGCTATGGCTGGGATACAAAGTAAATAACCTGTGATTAACAGATGCAGCCCATGGCAGTTTAGTGTCCAAGTGGCTTACATAGTGATGGGAAGAGGGACTGCCTCTGACATAAACTGATTGGCCTGCTCTTTGATCACCTCCCCCTGAGGGGGGAGCAGCCTTACCAGGCCACAGAAGATGACAATGCAGCCATTCCTGATGTGATCTGATAGACTAAGATCAGAAGGAAGGAGAGGAGGACCTCCCCTATCAGTGGATGTGGGGAGAAACATGCATGAAGAAAGGGGAGGTAGGGTAGGATCGGGAGGGGAGGAGGGAGGGGCTTATGGGGGGATACAAAATGAATGAAGTGTAATTAATAATAATAATAAAAAAATAAAAAATAAATAAATTTAAAAAAACATCCTAAAAAATGCTCATCAGTACATGATCTGAGTCTAAGGAAGAAAGAGAGCTGCTGGCCCTGCTCCTGTTCTTACTCTGCCCTTCTCAATTTCAAGGGGAGGAGGGAGATCATGCAGAGTTCCTCTTTGCCACAAAGAAAGACCCCATCTTCATCCTCAGACTTTGCCTTTTCTCTGAGGAATCTTTTTCTTCTTACATTGCCTTCAGCCAACACACAAAGAAACATTGAATTCTTGGTGTTCTCTGTTTCTGTCTAAAGAATAGTGTGCATGCGTGCGTGTGTGCGTGCGTGCGTGCGTGCGTGCGTGTGTGTGTGTGTGTGTGTTTAAATGGTATCAGGGCTCCCCTGGTCAAGCAAGGAAATTTGCAATGTGTTAGGCTACTAGATTAGAGAGCACGTTCAGAGTTTAGCAAAGAAGAACAGGGTATCTCGGTTACAAGCAGCATTACACAAACCCACTGCTAAGTGGGCTCTGCTGCTGTGCTGAATGAAGGAATTGAATGAAGGAATTACCACACACTTTACCTGGAAGGAGAAGGAGGAATGAGGCTTGTTTGCAAAATGACCGCCAACCCATTCTGCATCTGCTGAGAGGCACTTCCGAGAGAGCCTCATCTGCTCCTGTAATCAGGTGGCAGCAGACGATTGAGTCTGGAGATTGACTCAGTCATTCTTTGCACTTGCCCATGAGGCTGAGCTGGACAGTTCTCTATTACCAAAACATCATCTTCAGAAGCATCCTCAGTGTTTTCAAATGGAATAAAAACCATAAGTGATCCTGAAGCTGCTTGCTGCTGAGTGGTTATTTATTAATTTCCTTTTTGTAATGTAAGTCCCTACTGTGAAACTAACTAACCACTCTCTTCCCTGACATACTGTGGGCACTTTGAGTTTGGGGCTCTTTTCAGATGTATAATGACCATTTTTTTTTAATCTGCCCATCCTATGTTGCATTACGCTAACTTGAAGAACTGTCTAACCTAGTCATTGTTCAGTAATACATATTTTTAAGCAATTGAACTGGAGGGCATTGTAGTGGGTTAAGTGATATCCCCCACAAAATCCCTGGGCACTCAAGATCTTAGGCTATGATCCCTTTTGTCTGCTTAGGCTGCTATAACAAAGGGGCCAGAGATGGGATCGTTTAAATATCAGAAAATTATTCTCATAGTTCTAGAGGCTAGAAGTCAAAAGTCAGTGTGCTGAAATGGCGAGGTTCTGGTGAGGGCTGTCTTTGTGGTAGGCGACTGTTTTCTTGTGATTATAGGTGGGGGGACACAAAAGAACCAGCTCTCCAGCTATGTTCTTGTGAGGGCACTAATACCAGCAGGAGGGGCTGCTCCCTCATCATCTGATCACCTCCCAGCTCTGAATCCTGCTCCACTGGGGCCAGGACTTCATCATAGGAATTTGGGGTGGGGTGTGCAAAGATACATTCAATAAGTGATCAAATTTTGACATAGGGTTTTTGCAGATGGGAACAATTTAAAGATTTTGAAAGTACATCTTGATTTGGTTGAGGATAGTCCTTAAATCAAATTATAAGTATCCTTTTAAGATAAAGGAAAGAAACACAAGGACACATGCAGAAGATACAAAAAAATGGAGGCTAATAGGAAGACCAAGATTTTTAGCAACCATGAGAGAAAGAGAAAGACTTGCGCAGCCTCCTGACTCACAGACTTCAGGAGAAACCAGCTGTGCTGGTCAACTTGAGACACCCTAGGATTAACTTGGGAAGAAGTTGTAATGAGGAATTTTCTAGACCAAGTTGGCATGGAGGCACATCAATGGAGGACTTTGTAGATTGTTCATTGATGTAGGAAAACCCTGCTCATCTTGGGCCCCACTACTCCCTAGTCAGGGGTCCTACATAATATAAAGGAGAAAACAAATATGGAAGGAGAAGGTAGGCCTACACTTATTTCACTTATATTTTTCTCTGCTCTTGACTGTGGATGTGATGTGACTGGCTGCTGGAATTCCTGCCCTGATTATCCTCAGTGATAAAGTGTAACCTGGAATTATAAGTCAAATAAACCTTCCTCCCAAAATTGCTTTTTTTATTATTAAGAATTTTACATATTCATAAAATACATTTTGATTAAATTGACTTCCATTTCCCTTTTTCTTCAGTTCATCTCTTATCTGCCCTCCCAAGGCAAAACCATTACTCCTCCTCCTACTCTCTTCCTCCTTCCCCTTCTCTTCTTCCTACTTCTTTCTCCTCTTTCTCATCCTTCTACCCCAGAATCCTCTTACTGCTGCCTTTATCTCAATAAAGGATGAATGCAGGAGCATTCTTCTGGAGCATGGGTAGCCTCCCGGGAACCAGATTCCTGAGGAACACTGGCTCTTCCTCCTCCCCCCATCCCCCATCAGGCATCAGCTGACAATATCTCAGCTAGGGGTAAAACTTGGTGAGCCCTCTGCCCATCCATGCTAGGATTTAGTCTGGCTTGATACGGCAGGTCTCGAGTGAGCCGTCACAGCCATTTTAAGTTCACATGTGCGATAGTTGTGCCATGTCCAGCCTTCTGTCAGGATGTTTTATCACAGAAATAGGAATGGAGCTAGAATACTACCTGTCCTCAGTGCTAGTTAGAGAGAGACAGGACAGTGAAGAGCCACGAAAGGTTTATTTAATGAGACCACATTGGGAAAAAAGAATGGATACAGAGATCTTATGTCCATCCTTAAGGTACTGACATGAGATTTCTGTTTAAATACAGAACAAGAGGTATGCTCAGTCAAGCTGCCCTGGTGAAACTATGGTCCTAGCCATCAGTGTTTAGGTGCCAGTCTCTCATGTGCGGTGATATCATAAGTTGCTGGGTTGTGTGCCATATGTACCTGACAATATGTGCTCTTGACTGGTTCCAGGCACCAGTGTTTTCCCCTCTCCCAGTGTGAGACTCGGGGGAAATCCAGTTTCTTGGCATCCATCGGCTCATTGTGACAGCCAAGAGACTACAGGGAGGGCACAATCCCCCTTTGGAATATCTTCCTGCTTGGCAGGACAGCTATTAACATAACAGTCAATTAGATTAGGGTGATTTAAATTTCCTCTCTGATATTTTGTATTTTCTTAGCTATGGAGACTATTTTTGTTAATTAAAATAAGTCATTTCCAGGGAAAGATGGAAACTCGCTTTAGAGGTGATTTCCACCCCTCCTCTCCACCAAACGAGCTCAGTGTTCCAGTTAAGCTAAAGGAAACTGACTGCAGATTCCATTTCACATTCCACAGCCTGCTCTTGAGCCTCAAGGTTTGGGCTCTGTCACTGTTTTGAAGGTGGTTGGTGAGAAAGCATAGCCTGTGTTTTGGTGGTCCAGCAGTCTGAAGTCACAAACTCAGGAACAGTGCTTGGCTGGAGACTTCAAAAAGAACTTTTTTTGTAAGACACTCTCTGCATGTTGTTTATCAAAAGATCTTTCTTATGTTTCTGTTTGGCACAATTAAGTGAATTTGATCATTTGCATTTGCAGGCCCTTAACATATTCATTCCAAGATGCCTTTGTGCATCTGCTATCTATTTCTATACTGTTTTTCCTAATAGTTTTGGAGATATTTTCAACATTTGGACTTTTTTATTGCTTTAATGACAATATCTGGAGAAAGTTAAGGGTCTAGAAAATTACTATTATTTTATCCACTCGTCTACAATAATTAGTTGTTTTGAAGGTACAAAGAGTCGTTTCCCGTTTCCTTTCCTTTTTAAGTAAGCTTTGAGTTACTCAAGATTAGACAGTGCCTCTGGTATGATTTTTACTGATCCCGTATGTTAATTAAGTGTGTCCTGTGCATAATTTGGTTGTAAGAGATAAGATCTCTCCAAATGCATGGTAAATGAATAATAGTGGATTTTAGAGAGGAAATATCTAAGTTTACTCTCAGTTTTCTCTTTTCAAAGGGCTGTTTTGAAATGGGCTTTGTTTTCCTGTCTCTGTCGTTTGTCACTGTGTCTGTCTATTCCTCCTACTTACTGATTTCACATGACCAAGCTATTCCCTTTTATTTTGTCCTTTAAGCCTCAGCCTGGTATCCTTTGTGTAACGTAGCTTTGGTTCTTATAAAGAGTCAGTAAAATCCACCAAGATTTACTTCCTGTTTTTATTTTATATGTATAGATGTTTTGCCTACATGTATGTCGTGTACCACATGTATGGCTGGTGCCATCAGAGGACGGAAGAAGGAGTCAGAGCCCCTGGCACTGGAGTTACTCCAGTTGTGAACTGCCACTTGGGTGCTGGGAATCAGACCTGGGTCCTTGGGTCGGGCAGCAGAGCTTTTAACCAGAGTCATCTGCCCATCCCTCCTCTTTCCTTTTTGAGGGTGCTAAGCACAGTCAGTCTGCAAATGAGCTGCAACTGCAGCACCCCCAGTTCGTCATTTTCTAATAGGGGTAAATACACTGAAATAGCACTGAGTCTGCTCCTTAATTAACGTACAAAAAAAAAGCTGTTTAAAAATAATCAAACAGATCCAAGAGCAAAATTCTGAAGGGGTAAATTAAAAAGCTGCACTGGTTTCTAGTCACATCCTGGTGTCTTTTGTTTCTAATTAATGTCTGATAAAAATTAACCGTCAAATATGTTAGGACTCCAAAATACTGGCTTGAGAATTCATTTACATTGTATTTTTGGCAGTTTGAATAATGTTCCAAACTAGTCACATTGATTAAATAGACCAAGTTTGTGATTTAAATGTTTTAACATCTGAATTGCTCAAAGGTCTTTCTGAATCAGTACATTTCTACAGATACAAAAATAAAACAGTTTGCCCCAAATTTTAAGAACGTATTAGAAAGTCTTGACTGGAAAGCACATTCCTGTGTCAGTAGCGCCATCAAGAATGCCTGGATAGTTTGTCCTTGAAGAATTTGGAGCTTGACTGCCATTTCAGTAGTCCTTGCTTTTTCTGTCAAGTGGTTTTTGTTTTTTATTTTGTTTTGTTGTTGTTTCATTTTTTGTTTTTGTTTTGTTTTGTTTTGTTTGCATCTGGCTTCTTCCTCTCTTGGTGCAGTCGTGTCAAATAGTATGGCCTGGTTAGTTTTAGTTTTGCAGAAATAACATTTTTGTCTCTCACTTGTTACTTGTAATATGCTACAGCCCACCAGGGCTTCTTCCTCCCCTCTCTGTTTTTTTTTTCTGCATCTCAAGGGATCTTTATTTTGCATTAAATTTTTCTGATGATTTTAATGAAAAATTTTCTGTCTGCATATACTTTTAGAACACTTGTTGTTCTTTCCTTTTTCTTCCTTCTTTCCTTTCTCCTTCCTTCTTTCTTCTTTTCTTTCTTCCTTTCATCCTTCCTCTTTCTTTTACTCCCTCCATTTTTCATTTACTTTCTTTCCATTTTTTTCAATGGTTCTGAGGATGGAAGCTAAGGCCTTGTACTTTCCAGCTAAATTCTCTTCATCTGAACTGTGGAGCCAATCCTTTTAACCACCTCTTACACAGTAAGAAGGTGTGAATGCTTTCTATCAGCTGGGAAATGGTGCTGATAATTGCATATTCTTCAGCTAAATTAGTGGCAGGATGAAGTCCTGGGGGTATTGTGGATTTTCTGACATCTGAGATGTGTTTTTGGGTGTTTGTGACCATATCAGAACCTTGGAGGGGCTTGTAGTTGGTTGCATTCAGCTTCCTCTTCCCACAAGTAGCGTTCTGAATTTCCTCTAGGAGCCCATCTTTCCTATCTCCCAGGCTATTTTAGACTTGATTCCAGGTTTACCTGATTAACTAATGTCAGTTGTCCTTTTCTTTTGCTAACTTGTTCTGGGCTGGGTAGTAAAGGTGAAAGTCAAAGGATATGAGGAGAAATCTGCAAATCCCATATTTTGCCTCTGGGCAGAGTAGGGCAAAAGATAGACTGCTTGTGAGTCAGGCAGTGATGCTGTGGCCTTGTGACAGTAGGACTGGGATGCTGAGCCCAGTACTGCAGGGTGTGAGGAAGGGCCTGAGCATGGAACTCTACAGGTTAAATTACAGAAATATAGACAGCAGTACAGGTGTTTGCACACGTGTGTTTGTGTGTGTGTGTTCATGAAGCACTAGGCAGTCTTTTCAGTTCTCTGAACCAATAGTTTTTGAAGATGTTTAAGAATCCCAACTTGAGGAAGTAGAGAATGAGAATGCATTGACAAGAGAAACTGAACGTGGCATGTTAATTAATGTTTGATTTTCTTCTTTTCATGAGCAAAGCAATCTGGCTGATGTCTGGGACATGCTGAATGGACAGAGCTGGTAAAATAGCCTGAGCAGTTTCAAAAGGTCATGGTCTTAGCTATGAAGATTTCTCGAGTGTTAAGAAGGACACACACACTGTTTAGAATTTAATTCTTCCTGGTTAAGTTGCTGACTGCACATCATCCTCCCATTAGAGAGTCACACACATATACCCATGCACGTGTATGCATGTCCATTGTCCATAGAACAGGGTTGTACCTGTCATCTGGATTTTCTAGGAAGGGTAGATTCAATTTACACTAGCTTTTCTGGTACTAATATTTACAGTTAGAGTCCTTATATGATTTGAATATGAAGTGTCCCCCTAAAAGCCTTATGTGTTGAGGACTTCACTCATAGTTGAAGACTAACTCATTGATGAGTACACTTTTGGTAGATCACTTGGAGGTGGTGAGGCCTGGTTGGAGGGGATGGGTCATTAGAGATATGCTTTGAGGTGTATGTTTTGTCTCTGGGTTCTTCCTGACAGCCTTTCTGCCTTCCTGGCTACCCTGGGGTGGGAAGCTTCTGTTACCTGTTCACACTGCTGTGATGGTCCTGCTTCATTTCAAGACCAAAGCAATGGATGTAGTCAGTCGTGCATGTGTTGGAAGCTCAGGAACCATGAAGCAAAATACATAATTCCTTTATTCAGCTGTTTTTTTTTTCTCAGATATTTTTCTGTAACCTCTAAAAGTTTGACTACCATGCCCTGTTTTCTTCTCAGTGATCTATTTTTCTTTTAATTTTTTTAAAAATTAATTATACTTTATTCACTTTGTATCCCAGCTGTAGCCCCCTCCCTCCAGCTGTAGCCCCCTCGCTCAGCTGTAGCGCCCTCCCTTTCTATTTTTTAATTATAAGTTATACTGTCATCCTGGCTGTAAATCACTTAATGGAATTAAGTCTGTGGATGAACCATTTATATGTCAAGAGAAGCTGACTGTAGGACCCCTGTCCCTGTCACTCAGGAGTTAGGTGTTAGTGTATAGGCACTATTGAGAGTCAAGAGAATCATTTGGTTTCATTTAATGTTGCTCAATGCTATTGTTCCTGAAGCCAAAGCTGTAGATGATAAAGGAATGTGTAGGGTGAATGAGGTCTATTGGAAAGACAGCTGGAGTCCCCTTGTTAATAGTTGCTGGCCAACATTACTGGAAGTTGGCATCAGTCCTAGAGTGTATCATGCTCTTTGGCAGTGTTCACACTTCCAGTGGTACAGTTCAAAAGGTTTATGGCCCGTAGATCCTCACATGAAATTGGGCATCAGAAACAAGCACTTACAATGCTCTACTCAATGTGAACTCAGCCCCCTGGTGCCAAGTCCATAAAACCACCTCAGCACAAAGTTGGATTCCTTCCCAGAGCTGCAAGGAACATGTCTTTCCTGAGATCCACTCACAGAAGACACTGTCCACTTGGAACTCTTCCTGAACATTCCCATGCCTATCCCCTTCCCTGCTTATCCTCTCCTGCAGGAACAGAGTTAGGAATACCCTTTGTAAAGGACCACATCATCTTGTTCTTCAGTGTTTTGTCAGTTTCAGACTGGGAAGACAGAATAGATGGACTTATACCCGGTAAAAGAAAAGGCTCTATTTTCTTTGTCCTGAGAATGTGCTTGTGTGTCTCCTGCCATCTTACATGCTTGTCTGGATGCTGGTGGGAACCTATCAAGGAGAAATCCTAGGAGGAATTAGAAATAGTAGATACTACATTCTTTTAGTCCCACTCATTTGTGGAGCGCTTGTGACCTCATGTACTTTTGCCTGACTCTGTGTGGTCACTTGAGGACTTTCTGACCTTTCAGGCTAGTACTATTAGGACAGCTGTGAAAATAGTAATTCAAAATCCAATTGGTATTATACAAATAAAATGCATCCCTTTCTCCTAGCCCTGGTCTTAGAGTTACTATTGCTGTGATGAAACACCATGACCAAAAACAACTTGGGGAGTGTACTGGCTGGTTTTGTATGTCAACATGACACAAGCTGGAGTCATCAGAGAGGAAGGAGCTCATTTGAGGAAATGCCTCTATGAGATCCAGATGTAAGGCATTTTCTCAATTAGTAATCGGTGGAGGAGGGCCCAGTCTCTTGTGGGTGATGCCACTTCTAGGCTGGTTGGTGGTCTTGGGTTCTATAAGAAAGCAAGCTGAACAAGTTATGTGAAGCAAGCCAGAAACGGCAGCCCTCCATGGCTTCTGCATCAGTTCTGCCTCCAGGATCCTTTCCTGTTTGAGTTCCTATTCTGACTTCCTTTGGTGATGAACAGCAATATGGAAGTGTAAGCCAAATAAATCCTTCCTTCCCTTGCTTTTTGGTCATGATGTTTTTGTCACTGCAATAGAAACCCTAAGACAGGAAGGAAAAGGGTTTATTTTGCTTACATGCCATGAATCACAGTCCACTGAGGGAAAACAAGACAAGAACTCAAATAGGGCAGGAACCTAACTCCGGCTGATGCAGACAGAGGCTATAGAGGAATTCTTCTCACTGGCATGCTCCTCATACCTTGCTCAGCTGGCTTTCTTACAGATCTATGGACTACCAGCTCAGGGGTATCCCTACTCACAATAGGCTAGACCTTCCCACATCAATCACTAATTAAGAAAATGCGCTACAAGCTTGCCCGATCTTTGCAGGCATTTCTCAACTGGAGTTCTCTTTCCTCAAGTGACTCTAGCATGTGTCAAGTTGACAATACCAGCCAACACACCCCTTGTTCTCTAATTCTGAAAAGCCAAAATCAGAGCTTGTGTCTTCCCTGCAGCCTATAATCTTATGTCAGAGGAGGGAGAGTCAGTTTTTGGTCTTTGGGTGTTGAAGCCAACAGCAAACTTACATCTGGTCCAGTTTCCTTTTGAAATGCCCACAGTGTCTCCATGTCCTGCCTGGGGTTTCTGGGCCCACAGCAGCTGTGAGGATGTTACGGGGTTCTGTTGCTTGTTTTCCTCTGCAGTTGTCTGCTCCCCGATTCTCCAGCTCAATACCAACTCCTTTTATCCAGCCTGCAGCACTATGTCTCTGCAGCAGCAATATCCCTGACAGCTCCTTAATTGCTACATGCATTTGTGCAGTTCCCTGGCAATTATGTTTCAGACCCTGTCAGGGTACCTGCTAGCCTCCAGGCTGTGTTTATATTAAATATCAATAAAGAGCTGATAGCATCAGTTCAGATGGCAGGCTCATAGAATCATATTTTCCGGGGAGCCAGGCCTGTCTGGAAGATGGAAGGAAGGTTTGGGTTTCATTCTCTCTTGCAAAGGTTAAATGAAACAAGAGCAGACTTTCTGGGTGAATATCATGAATTGGTTCTTACTAAATGATGACAGCCATGTAGACTGGACGTTGTCCTCAATTGCCTGTTATTTGTCAGAACATCTGTTTCTGTATAGCAGAAGCATAGTAGTTTCTTTTATGTATCCCCTCCCCCATATGGACCTTAGGATAGATAAGCTTTCAGATGCCATTTATTTAAGTGCTATTTGAAGTAGTATTTATAAAAGAAGAGGAGGAGGTCAAGGGCTAATTGGCCTTGAAGCCTCACTCCATACTTCATCTCACATGCTCTGTACAGTCCTGTAGAACCCATGTCCCTCTGGATATATGGGGTACCCTTGTGAGACCTCAGATCTCTCATTCTCTACAGAATCGTGTGAGCTTCCTAGGAAATGTGGCATGAAGGACATGAAGCACGTAGGGCAGCTGCTACATGGGAGCACCACGTGGTATCCACCCACAGAGCCTTCATGGAGGCTCCCGGCACACAGACTGGGCACTCTGGGACTTTCTGGCCTCATCATTCCTGGTTTTAAGTACCAGAATAATTCAGTTCCCTCACGCTGAAGTTTCTAGAAGAATGGGCTATGTGCATTGCTAGGGTTTTAACGAGGGATAATTCATCAATGGCAGTCCAGTTTTGGGGTGTGAAGTTGACCCTCTGACAGTCATTGGAATTCCCCATTCCTATGTGAGCTGTTGAGTGCAACAGCCCCCGGGCTACCTCTACCACGCAACTACCGTGTGGTATTGTCCTTCCCACCGTCTGAGACAAAAGAGAGATGCAACCACTAGCACAATGCTTGCCTTTCTAATTCAAAATTCAAAGCAGCATATGTCCATTCTGCACACTTCTGGCCCCTCTTGTTTGTCATCCTAGTGGAGTACCAGCTTGTCCCTTAAAGTACTGCAAGAACCTGATACTCCCCTTAACTCTATCTCCTGCCCACATGGTTGTTGCCTAGTGGTAACCTTTAGTGCCTACCCAATTCTCTAGGGGTCTCTAGTGCTATTGAGGTAAGACCTGAATGCAGATCCAAATCTGTAAGATCCTACTTGAATATGTACTTCTCCATTTCCCTTCCCAGATTCCTTTTGATTCCTACATTCCAGGCATATCGACTTGGTTTGTTTCTGATAAGCCACTCTGCCTCCTCCCATCCTGGGCCTTTTCACTATATGGATTCCAATTTCTTCCCCTGGGCTATGTAAATCATTGAATTAAATACCATATCCGGTTTTGCCCATCATTTTATTCCTAAGTCCCAGTACATGGTGGCATATAGAGGGTCTTCAGAAAATATTTTCTGAATGACTAAATAAATGTATATTCTCTCCAGTATGGTCCTTCTGTGTTTTTCAAATATTGCAAATTATGATGTGCACCCTTCTGAGAAGGTTGTCAAAGTAATGTGTTAGCTTCTTGTCACTGTGATAAGTACCTTGGAACAACAAATTACAGGGACAAAGGTTTGTTTTGATTGTGTTTATAAAGCTTAGTCCATGCCCAGCTGAGCTCTATAGCTTTCCTAGCTCCTGAGCAAGGCAGAGCACCGAGGCAGAAGAACATGGTGGAGGAAAGACCCATAACCTCATGCAGTCAGGAAGCAGAGAAAGACAAGGAGGAGCCAGAGGCTGACAATGCTGTCCTATGCAAATATGACACTGGTGACCTACTTCCTCCAACTAGGCCCCATGTCTAAAAGTTCCAAGAACTTTCCAAAAGTATACCAAGTCCAACGTCTCTTCTGAATTTCAGGAAAAACTCTTATCTATGAGCCACTGCGGGGAAAGAGTTATCTGAGACTTGAGAAGGACTGTTAATTGTAAGCCATTTTGAAAACAACAACAACAAAAAGCCATACTGTCCACATAAATATATTTAGTGGAAAAGAGCAAACACTTTCATTCTAAATGTGAAGAATGAGGGCATTGAGGACATAGATAGCATGGATGAGGGCACAGTAAGACTGAGACCCAGGAACAAACAATTAGTCCTGTTGTTCCATGACTGGGATCCTGGACATGTGTCACGTGGTGCGCACTGCCAAAAGAATGAACAACCCTGTTGGCTACAGGCCACTTGGCCTCTCCCCTGGGTTATCTCTACTCACTGGTTGTGCCTTTACTCTGTATGCATTTCACATTTCTGGCATCCTCAACTCCTGGATTTGTCACTGTCTCTTTGACTTCATCTCCACAGCTCCTTCTCTTGGGGATTGCCTGCAGAGTCCATGACCCTGCAACACATTTTCCAGCTTTCCAGGCTTTCCTTTGAAAGCAGATAGAAGCATCTACAACTCCATCAATCTCTCATTTTGCATGTCTGCATTCAAAATAAGCATCATCTGGGTACTGTCAAGGTCTGCTGTCAGCTCAGCCTTCCTTGGATCACTGTTATAGCAGCTGTGTCACGGAATGGCTGACTACAGGGTATATGTAGTCAGGCTGAACACTTGGGTATATGTCCCTGAAGTGGTGCAAAAGAGAATTCTTTCCATGGTACTCTTTTTCTCATGAAAATTAATTTTACACAAGTTTATACCTTATACCCTGAAGCTTATAATGGATGGCGTCTTCCTGAGGTATCCTCAGTGCATCTTCTCTGATGTTTTGGTACAAAGTATTTTGTTTCTTTTCAATATTTATTAGAAAATTGCATCTTCTACAATTTTAAATGCTTTTCTTTTCTGGCCAAATTTCTTGATTTTTTTTTCAAGCTCTATCCTTTGTTCTTTCTTCTCAGTATTCACTATAAAACTATTTAAAAGCAGCTAGCAATAACCATGCTACAGACTCTTAGAATTGTCTCTGTAGGACTAATTTGTCTTCAGCTTTTAAATTCATCTTCTTGAAAAGTGTCAAGGTACTGAGAATATATACAAAGGTTCTTTGTACAAAATAACACATATGGACCCTGGTCCCATTCCCTGTAGAATCCTAGTTACCATTTGAAATGCCTTTTTTTCTTTTTTTTTTTTTTTACCCAGGGTCTTATGTAGTCTTATATACCAATACCATTTGGGTATATAGCTAAGGGTGACTTCATATACCCAATCCCTTGCTCTCGTTTACTAAGTTCTTGAATTCTGGGCATATTCCATTGTGTCTGGCCATGAGTACATTCTTTATGGTCACAATCCTATGAGCATTTTAGTCTTTTGAACTTCTACTAGACTTACCCATGAAGCCATCAAAGATTTCCCCACCTTTTTTTTCCAACCTTTTCCCAACTTCCAACACTCCAGGCTTCTGAATCACATGGTTATCTAGTCACAGTGAAGAGCCAGCTTCTCTGGTGTCAGGTTTTTTTCCTCTTATTTGACTTCACACTGCTATGCCAATATACCTGACATAAGCATCTTGTAACAAAAAGTACTTTGGCTCGTGATTGTAGATGTATGACTCAATGGCCAACGTTGGGCCTGAGGTGAAGCTGAACATCATGATGCTAAACATGGTGGAAAAAAGAAGTTGACCTTGTAGCATACAGGAACAAACAGGGAAAGACATCCAACCTACTCCAAAATACTCTTCAAGGGTATCCTTCAGGCAATCTACTATATGTGGCTAGACTCTACTCCAGAAGTTCTCAGCACCCACTACCAGCTGGCATCAAGCTTTGAAACATATAAGTCCTTGGGGTAGGAAGGGGCAGAGGGCATCATTTTATATTCAAACCTTAACAAGTAGTGACATTTGCTATCAATGAGATGGTAAACAAGAAAGAGAAACCCTGGGAGAGAATGGCCAGGATTCAGGGGTATATTTGGTGGAATATGGGATGGAATGGGATTTTGAAAGGTGTCCTGGGTTTGATTAGAATGTCTAAAAACCCTGGGTGGGAGGCCATGATGGGTCAGTGGAGCTATTGATGTTCTGGGATGTGGAAGCCAATTTAGCTGTGAACTACAGTGCAAAGTTTCAGTCATGACTCCATTTCCAAAGGGCTTCTGGGAGATTTTCAATGCTGGTGTTGCTCCAGCATTTACTGGAAGGAAACGATAGCCACTCACCTGGGCTCTAAATATGTCCAGCATGAGGTTGCTTCCTTCCCAATGAGAGCAAACACTCAGAAAGGAAGTTGACAACTTTTCTTTCTGCAAGAGTTACCAAGTGACTTGGTTAATGAGGATATGTCACACACAAAACGATGTGTTTTGACTTAGTGAATTCCAGCCTGACTACAATACATCAAATACCATTTTAGAATTTGAAAACATTTTAAAATGTTCTTATTTGAAAAGGATGTCCAAATTGTCATCTGTAAAGTTTCCACTTGAGAACTACACAATTGTGTTATAAAACATTGTATATGTATGTATATCTGTATTGTTCATATATCATAATGTTTTAAATATATTTACAATTTTGTGTTAGACTACATTCATAGTTATTCTTGGCTATATGTGGCCCATTACAATGGATGGGCATAGCTGTATGTCTGGGGCATTTTAACCAATGTTTTATGCCCTGCAATGACTACAAACACCAACTTGAATGTTGAGGTGAAAAACTGGTCTTACCCACTATGCTGTATGAGAAACTGAGCTGGACACATTGGAGAACTGTTGTAGAGGAGCTTGGACTTGGTCCTAGCCCTGTCTGTCTACTTTATCTGGCCAATCCCCTTCAACTAATCTATTTTTTTCAACAATAAACACAAAGATACCATGCCAGAGTCCCAAGAAAGTCTAAGTGGAGTGTCTCCATAGAAACCACCTGCTTCAGTTATCTGTTGACAGCTGAATCTGGGTAGCTGTGCCAAGCAGCATATCACCTGGTCTGTAGGATACATGCATTAGCTAGCCTTATCCCATATGTCAGATAAATGCAAACCCTGGTCTTTGATTATATGTTTCATTTTCTGGCCATGTCTACAAGGAGATAACTTTGCTAACCTCTGCCTTTGGTGATGGAATGTGAAATGTGTTATGGCAATGCCTTTGCCAGCTTTGAGGGTCATTTTCTATAAAATAATGATAGGAAAGGGAGTTTGTAACCCAATGGAAAGAGTCTGGATAGTTTGTGGCACATTGTAATGCATGGTAAATGTTAATTATTGTCATTATCATTTTGATTGCTGCTGTTACTTTCTTCCACAAAGACTTATGAATGTCATTCATAAGACATCAGGAGATGGAAACATAAGGAGAGGAAAATGTATATAAATTTTTCCATACAACTTAAAATAGGTTAATGGAGTGTTGTACAGGACTATTCTCCAAGATAAATAGTCACAAGCTTGTGGAGGTCAACTATTTCTGCTTGCAAAAATGTCATTCAAGCTGGACTTGTTGACATTTTATGCTCTATCAAAGACAGGAATATCTGGCCACCCCATACCACTTGTTGTATGGGACTCTGCCCTAATTTCAGATGATCTCAGGGAGGGGCTAGAGTATATAGTCCAGGGAATGGAGAGGATCCATCTATGTGGCTATAAGAAAACCATCATTCCTGATGGGTAAAGACTTTTTAGGGCATCCTGTAGAGGGGAAGCATGTACACCCCTGTTGTATTTAGTAATTAATATTTACTATTTATATATCTTTTAGTAAAGATAAAAGATATATCTGTGGTTAATCCTAAACAGCTGTATAACCAAATCACCACACAGAGACTAGGATTTATTTAGTTAACCTAGAACACAATGCTGGGTAATAGTTACTCCATCCTAAACCTCCAAGCCCACATAGTTTCCCACCATTCAGATCCACCCATTATACTTGCTTTTGGTGATATCTTAGGTCAGGTTCATTTCCCCACATCATTCCAAGACCTCGCCTCTAACTTCTCCTCTCCTTCCCCTCCTCTCTCCCTCCTAAACCTTCCTCTCCTCCTGTTTCCTTCCTCTCCTCCCACTCTGAACCAGGATGGCATGTTTACACAAACTTAAGACAGGTGATGCTTAGAATAAATATCACAATGCAATTTCCATATGGAAATCAGATCTTGGGGGAGAGAAACCAGCATTTGAATGAACAAGGGTAAGGTGTATACATTCCAAAAGAACATTATACCAACACACCCCACAAATAAATTCTTACTTGTTCTCTTTAAGGAAGTCCAATAAGTTCACTGGGTTTCTCAGCAAGAACTTTGGTGGGTTCATGCCTCTGTCATTGTGACCTTACGAAGAGGGGCAGATATAATTAATATCTGCTCCTGTGAAGGAATTTTCCCTACAGGACAAAGGCATAGGGCTAATCATTGAAAGGAAAATACACTGGAGAATTTATCCTCCAAACTTATACACTGAGATAGCAGACAAGAAGAATCTAGAGCATTCCTGGGAGTTTGCTAAGCCATTGCTTTCCAACTCTATCTAGAGTGGTTCAGCATGAGACCACTAGTCCTTCTTGTCCCTCTGGCCCCAGAACTGCCAGAAATTGACTCCATATTTGAAAGAAGTAACCTGCATTTAATATCTAGCCTATCATGAAGTTTAGTAGGAAGGCAAATACTTGGCAAATAACCCTGCTTTATAATTCAGCCCACATGCACTAGTATGTTCTGTGAGATAGAAGTGATGGGTAGTTAGCACCAGACTCTACTATTTAATCCACAATGTAGTGAGAATGAATGGGAGAGATGCCATTCACTTGCTCAAAGAGAGTCAGGAAATTTTCAACACTGTGTGCTCAGTCCCCTGGCTCCTCATTCTAGTGTAATTGTATATCTGGCTATAGATTGTCTTCAAAGAGTGTTGTGCAGGCCTGAAACCCTGTCTATTATCAAGTCCAAGGTAACACATATCTTCCTGAAGAGCAGCCCTGCACTAGCAGGCAGCCTCCAAGCTCAGACTCTTCCTTTCCGAAAACAGTGGTTTTGGATAAGAGCAATTTCTGTGTAATTCTATATCCGTTTATGTTCACTCAGATTCCCTAGGAATGGACCTAGGGATTTTGTGGTAGGAAGTGGCAAGTGAAAATAATTCAGTTCTTGCTAATTCATCATAGAACAAATGGTATGGGGCTGGGGAAGAGAAAATAAAGTATGTATCAGACTACTGAGGTCTAGAGAGGAAATTCAGCATTAAGATAGCCATGAAAATTCTGATTGCTTGTCCTGGGAAGAGGATGCAGCTATGCATGCTATAGACTTTAGAAAGAAATTTAATTTTGAACCATGAATCTAGGCAGAGTGAGTCTTAGCTTGATGGAGGGAGGGCATTATCTATTAGGACTATGTGCTTTGCGGAGAGGGAACTTCTCTAGTCTGCTAAAAATTCTTTCCTGAGACTGCACATTCCCTCAGCCTTCAGTTGTACTACCCTGCCCTCCTCACTGACCCTAGCAGCACCCCCTTCCTTGCTGTAATGGTTACTTTTCAAATCACTGTTTTTGAACTCTGCCCTCCCTTTTCTACCACACTCTTGCTAGACTGGCATTTAGGGGTCTTCCCAGCATCAGGTCTCACCTCCAGGAGATCGCCCCTCCTTCCTTCCCATCAGAAGTAACTTTCTAACACATCTCATTTTAGATTCTCTTTACCACATATATTTCTGTTTGAAGTTCTCATTATTGTCTCCTCATGAGACAGAACTGTCTGGACTGTTGAAACCATTGGCAAGATCCCCAAATAAAGACAGAGAAGACTTGCTTTGGCTCATGTTTTAGAGGTCCCAGTCTTTGCTTGATGGCTCTGTTGTCTCCGAACTATGGAAGGGAGGAGCATCATGGTGAAAAAGGAAAGAAGGAACAAAGCAGGCTATTTCACAGCAGCCAGGGAACAAAACAAGGTCAAGGAATAGCCCAGGGCAAGACATGGTCCTCAAGGATATGCCCCCCACTAACCTGCTTCTTTCAGTTGTACTCCTGTCCCAAATTTTTCAAAAGCTCTTAAAGAGTGCCATCAGATTGGGGCCTCAGCCCTCAGTGTTTGAACCTTTGGGAGACACTTCATATCCAAACCATAATAAATCCCAATATGACAAGTGGTTAAGAAATGTTTGTTATATGAATAAATGAGAACTGTCAGAGTACCTTGAGAGTTTAAGGAACAGACTGATCCAGGATCACACACAGTCTGTGGACAACTAAGGTGGGTGGGGTTAGTGTCACAACAGTCCTCTGAGCTACACAGCCCAGCAACGTTGGTGTGCTTCCTCTCCTGAGACCACCGCGTACCTCGTCTCAGCAGCATTTGAGGAAGAGCTGCTCACATCCCTCTTCCATAAATGAAGGTACCTGCCTCTCAAGCAAGTGAAGTCACAAGGCTCAGACCATTAGCTCACAAGTGTCAAACAGGAACTCATCTCTGGGACTTCACTCCAGAGTCTGAGCTCCAGATGGGTGGGCTGCTTTGCAATGGTGTTGTTCAGTAACAGGGATACAGGCAAAGGGATGAAAGCTGGGAGGTCTTCCTGGGCTGTGTTTATGAATTTTCTAATGGACAGGCTAGGGATCCACCTCTAGTTATGATGTGCTGTTCACGGGCCATTTGTTGTACTAAGCACTTGATAGACACGGACTTGAAAGGCTGCTCGTGGTTGGGATTGGAATAGTGGACATATTGCAAAGAGAAGTCATGGATATGGAAGATGCTCTTCAGACAGGAAGTGTAGATATACCACAGTGCTCATGCATCTCCTAGTGTCTGTTCTAGTAAAAGCTGAACATTCTTGACACTTCGGGAGGTGATTCTTTTTCATCAGGGAGGAAGCAGGACTGATAATTCTGGACCTTGTATAGAGGAACATGCAGGACAAGGTTGTGTGGGGTGGACAGGAACAGAAAATCTTGGTTCTGGAGTGGACATTTGGCATTTGGGGAAATGACTTCGGGGCTGAGGAGATGGTTCAATAGGTAAAGTACTTCCTGTACAAGACTAGAGTTCAGATTCTCTGTGTCCAGGTAAATGCTTAGTAGGCTTGATGGCCTGCCTATAATTCCAGTGCTGGGACCGGATTCTCAGAAGAAGCTGGCCAGTGGAGCTAGACAAGTTGGTGAGCACTGGTTCACTTGAAATATGCTGTCTCTGTGTAAAAGGTAAAGAGTGATTGATCAAGAGAAACACGCTCCCACATGCATGTGTACAGGAACACATAAATGCTGATCCATGAGCATATCAACATGTACCCCCACACACATACACAGATAGATTTCAAAAAATACATTTAAAAATTGCATTTTAGTGCAATACAGGCAGGACTCACTAACAATAATATACACATATAATCTGACACGAAAGTTAGAATTGTTGCTGCAGAAGGAAAGGTCCTTAAAGGTCCTTCCCTACAAAAAGTCCTGTTCTTAATAAACTCAGGTCTTAAAAATAATACATACAGGGTCTGGATAGATTCCTCCAGGCTTAAGAATATTGGCTGCTTTTCCAGAAGACCCAGGTTCAATCACAAAACACACATGGTGTCCCACAACCATCTGTAACTCCAGTTCTCGGGGACCCAATATCCTTTTCTGTCTTCCTTGGGTATCAGGTACATATTGGTGTACATAAATACATGGAAACAAAAAGTCCTAACATATAAAAGATATATTCAAACCATGAAATAGAAAAATATTGTAAAGAATAATTCAGAGCACGTATATTGTGTGGAGTAGAGGCCTCTAAACCTTCTGAGCCCTAACCTCTCATACCTGCATGTGTGACATTTCAGGATATAAGTCTGGATTTGATGCCTACTTGTGTCCTTATGAGGAAATGAGGAGGGTGTCTGCTGGAGAGACTCAGAAGGCTGGCCCATGTAAAGAGACAACATGTGTCATGCTGAGTCTTGAAGCCAAGGGATGCAGAATTATTGCAAACAAAGCACAAGGAGGTTAGGAGAATGGCATGGCACAGGAAAGACCCTATCCTCATGGGCTTCTGAGGAAATCAGCCCTGTCACACATTGGCTTTGGAATTCTGGCTTCCAGAATCATAAAAGAATGAATTTCTGTTGTTAGAGTTACTCCTTAGAGTGGGTAGTGGGTATGGTGAATAAGACCCCTATAGAGATTAGAGGAAAAGTTGTAAACTGTCCTAAATGAGGCAAAGGGGACTGTAGACAAATTTTTGAAATAATACACAAACAAGGAAAAGTTTAGCTTGTTGCATGGGAGGATGCTGAGAATTTCAGAAATGACCAAAAGACAGTATACTGATCCAACCTCGGAGTGATAGCTACCTCTTCCTTACTGGCTTCTGGAAGGGGCTGAGAACCTGAGGAAGGGTAGATGGGAAGCCTTGATAAACTCTTGAGTTACTTCACTTCTGCTGTAGGTCACTGATACTGGGAAACCGTCTTCAATCATGCATGTGTTCTGGCTTGGATATTGAAGTCCCTTGTGCAAATTTTGAATCCATGTTTGTCTCTTTACTGACTGTAATACTAGGCAGCTCTTCCAGGCTTTCTCGTCTCCTAAAATTGCTTGCTTAAGGATCCTCTGGAACCAATACATTCATTGTGGTGATTTTACATGCCAAGGAAAGTGTTATCTCACGCAAATATGTGTAATCCAGCCCCTATTTCAAGCAGGTCATATTTTCCACTTCTCCTTTATTGTGCCCTTGGAAAGTCAACTCTCTCTTTTCTTAAAGAATCACAACTTCAGAGCAAGATTTAGTGTTAAAATAGGTTAGTTAGAGTGGTCTTCAGAGCAGGAGGATGCCTTACATCTCTGGCAGTGCTCACCACTCCGTGGTGGAAATCCTGGAATTCTAGGACCACCTGGAAGGATGGGCAGCTCTCTTTGGTCCACAAAGGAGTCATAATGATGCAACTGAACCAGTCCCAAAGCAAACACTGTCCAACTGAAAACCACTGGGTTCTGCAAAATGTTGAGACAATGAGCTAGTAAAATAGAATTTTTGCCTCTGACTGTGGTAAGGTTTTATATGATTCTGATATAATTAAAGGAAGTGAAAGCCATGGATTTTTTTTGGAGTCATTATTGTATTTGCATGTTTGTAAGTAGCTTTTGCTGCCAGGAGTGAGTCACAGTAATTACTATCAAGCTTGGGTAGTGATAATAAATGGTTCTGTTCTCTCTCCAGTATTGCAAAGATAAAGTCTTTCTCACAAGTATTCTATGGTATGAGATTGAATCGGTCATGCTCACACTCCCAGGTTATGATGTGGTTGATTATAGTTACAGGAGTTACAGTACATTTTTTTGAGATGAAAGTCAGAGTCCCAGTGGCCTATGTGATCTGAAAGAGTACAGCAAGGTGGAGGAGGGACAGCCAGGCAAGACCCAGGCATACTAGCTTGTCAGTTTCCAATTACAGACTGTCTAGGAAACAAATTAAGAGTGGCCAGCTGAGGAGGCATAGGCAGCTGGCAGTATAGTTAGGCATGGAAGAGAGGGAGAGTGCTCTTCTAGTTTCATCTCTTGTGGCTGTGATAGATACCCTGTTCTTAGACTATTAGGAATAGTGCTACCTCAAGATCCAGCTATACGACTCCTAGGCATATATCCAAAATATGCTCAAGTATACAACAAGGGCATTTGCTCAACATGTTTGTAGCAGATTATTCATAATAGCCAGAATATGGAAACAACCTGGAAATCATGAAAATTGCAGGCAAATGGTGGGAACTAAAAAAGATCATCATGAGTGAGGTATCCCAGAAGCAGAAAGACACACGTGGTATATACTCATAAGTGGATATTAGACATATAATATAGAATAATCATACTAAAATCTGTACACTTGAAGAAGCTAAGCAAGAAGGAGGACCCTGGATAAGATGCTCAATCTTCATTCAGAAAGGCAAATGGGATAGACATCAGAAGAGGGAGAAAACAGGGAACAGGACAGGAGCTTATTACAGAGGGCCTATGAAAGACTACCCAGCAGAGTATTAAAGCAGAGGCTGAGACTCATAGCCAAACTTTGGGCAGAGTACAGGGAATCTTATGAAAGAAGGGGGAGATAGAAAGACCTGGAGGGGACAGGAGCTCCACAAGGAGAGCAACAGAACCAAAATATTGGGGCCCAGGAGTCTTTTCTGAAACTGATACTCTAACCAAAGACCATTCACGGAGATAACCTAGAACCCCTGCACAGATGTAGCCCATGGCAGCTCAGCCTCCAAGTGGGTTGTCTAGTAATGGGAGCAGGGGCTGTCTCTGACATGAACTCTAGCTCTTTGTTCACCTTCCCCTGGTGGGGACAGCCTTACCAGGCTACAGAGGAAAACTATACAGCCAGTCTGTCCTGATGAGACCTGATAGGCTAGGGTCAGATGGAAGGGGAGGAAGGACCTCCTCTATCAGTGGACCAGGGCAGGGTCATGGGAGGAGAAGAGGGAGAGTGGGTGGGATTATGAGGAGATGAGGGAGGGGGCTACAACTAGAATACAATGTGAATAAATTATAATAAATTTAAAAATAAAAAAGAAAGAAAAAATAAAAATAAAAACAATGCAGGGGAGAAAGGGTTTATTTCAGCTCATAATTCTATGCAACAGTTCATGGTCAAGGTGCCAGGAACTTGAAGCAGCCAGCTGTAATACAGTCACAAGCAGAGAGAGAAAATGAATCCATGCAAGCCTATTATTTAGCTCACTTTCTTTACTCTTAAACAGCATAGGACTCAAACCCAGGGGATGGCTTCACCCACTGTGGCCTGGGCCTTTCCATATCAATAAATTCAATCAAGACAGTCCCTCACAGACATACCCATAGGCCAAATTGAACTGGACTGTACTCCACTGACAGTCTTTCCAGGATACTCTAGTGTGCCAAGTCGGAAATTAAATGTAAACATCACATGTTTCCTGGGCCAATAATGAGTTTCCTTGTCAGTGTGGTTCATTATTAGTATTTTTATGATTTTTCTCATTGGTATGCTGAGCAACTTGAGGCCAGGCTGACCAAATCTGTCCTCATTCCCTCGCATCTGTGAAGTATAAGAAGTCTTTGGAATGAGCATGCCCCTGAGGAATTGCTGTGACTCAGAATTCCACAGGAGACTGTGGAGTGGGGTCTGAAATTTGGGTCAGTGGGACAGCTCTGCTGGGCCTTTCTGCCATTAGGTAGATGTGTTGATCTTTTTAAATGGGCCTCTAGTGTGGGCCTTATTATCACTATTTTGCACCTGAAGAAAGCATGGCTAAAGGATTGCTTCTCAGTAGTTGATGCAGTTGTGGAGAAGGCCTCCGTTCTTGCCACAGTTCCAGCCTGTGTGGTTCAGTGTTGCAGGAGTCCCTGCTAGAGGGCTATTGTAAGGGATAGGAGAGAGTAAGTGCCATGTTTTCCCATGGGAAGGGAACAGGAATCAGCTCTCCTCCTTTTCTTTTTCTTTATGTTAATTACATTGCTATGTTCACCTTTTCATATCAGGGCTTAAAAGCTTTAGGACCAGTTGTGGCCAGTTGCATTGTCTTCATGGGTAAAGGGAATAAAGAAAAAAAGGATAATCACAGAGCACTCTCTGTGATCCACCTTCTTGGCCAATAGGTGAGACTTTCTGTATTTCTATTTTTCTTTCTTTGCTCTCACCTTTTAAATATGTGAAGAAACACAAAAAGATATCTTTGGAATTTCAAGAAGAGGGAAAAGAGATTATATATATATATATAGAACTACAGGACAGAAAAACAATTTTTAGGAAGAGTCTCACTATGGAGCTCAGACTAGTTGAGTAATCCAGGCTGACTTCTTGCTTCTTTTTCCTAAGTTTTGCAGGTACCACAGTGCTCAGATCATGTGGTTTCTGAAGAACAACCTTTGTTTTCTCCATCATTTGTCTGCCCATCTACCTATCAACCCATCCATCCACCCATTTGTCACTCCATCTTTTCTTCCAGCCATATGAGCATCTATAGGTCAGAAGATGAATGGCAAGAGGTGACTTCTTCCCTTACAGGCCTCACACTCCACTTAGAGGAAGGGGAGAGTTTATGGTGGAATCCCAATTGGAGTAGAGCTGTGTTGGCTGAGGTGACTACAGTGAGAGAAAACACATTCTTACTTTTGAATGTTCTAAAAATGAGGAATCTGAGGCTAAAAGCACATCTGCTCTTTTAAGAACCATGTTCTCTCTCAAATTAAGAATGATTATTGAAAGGATGTGCAGTTTGAGTAAGGGATCATAGCAGAGGCTCCTGAGTGACTCATAGAGATGGACAGGAGCACCATCCCAAGTGTTTGGAATGTCTGGGTCTCAGCATTTCAGGATCTGCAGTGATGACTACCTGGGTGAGTGAGTCCTGATGTGTGGTACTTGTGATCTAGCTCTCTCTGCTTCCTAATGTTGCTCTGTTCTTTTTGTTTTCAGATCCTGCAATTGTCAATGGAGTTTATTGGTCTGAATCCCTAAACAAAGTCTTTGTAGATAACTTTGACCGGGACCCATCCCTCATATGGCAGTACTTTGGAAGTGCAAAGGGCTTTTTCAGACAGTACCCAGGTGAGTGTGCCTAAGTTGACAACCTGGCTTCCATGAATGATGTGTGTTCCCCTTCAGATTTGTGATTAAATAGTTTTCTCCTTTCTTATAGAAGAAAATAAAAGATTGGCTGTATAAAGAATAGGAGCAAAAAGTACATGTACATGCAAACATACACGCATGCACACACGCACCGTATTGATAACAGAAGCCGTGTGACTTCAGCATCTTTCTCATTATGTTAATTTATAGAACAACCAATCAAAGAAAAGAACTGGGCTCTGAGATGTACCACATTTAATCTTCTCAGACAAGAGTTTGGTTTTCTTATTATTACTTCCACCGTTGTTACTATTATGATCATTATTTTCGGGATTAATAGATCAAGTCCTATGGGGTAAAATTAAATTCTGACTAAAAGGTATAAGTAATATAGAATGTGAGCTTGGGTTCCCTGACTCTAGACAAGGCTAACCTTGGAGGCGGAGGTTGAAACAGCCAAACCATGGCAGATGGTGGCACCTCTTTAGAGAGGGCCCATCTACTCTCCCAGGTCAGCATGCTCCCAGCATTTGTCCGTCATGCTCCCGGAACAGCTGTTCCTTCTGGGGACTTCCTGGCCCTCTACTTTGCAGTAGTGTTTTAATTCGAGCTTGGTTTAAATTTTAATTAAAAAGGAAAGTTTTAATTTTGCTTACAAGTTGTGAAAACAGGACTTGAGGCTGCAATTGTTCCAGCATCACAGCAGTAGGAATTAACAAGCTCAACCTAAAAGGCGGGGGATGGGGGAGTGGCAGGGGGAACTGCACAGTCTTGGAGCAATTAAGTGGAGGCTTTTATGTTTTAATTAAGTAAGACTAGGCACCTGATGTCTTTCGATGTTGCAGCACAGACATCATCATTCTGCGCCTGGAGGAGCTGTTTGCCCTGTGCACAGCATCTGTGGCCTGAGACTTGCCTACCAGGGCATCTGTCTCCCCAGATTATTCCGTGGTTCCCAAAGGCCCTGTTCAGCAGGGCACACACGCTTCCTCACAGAGCTCACAGCCGTTTAAGCAATAAGCATCCTATTACAGACAATGTTATAACAAAAACAGTGGACCATTAAAGCTTCAGTGTCACCAAATTGCAGTCTGCCTTGATGTGCTCAGCAGAGCACCTTTGATGCACAGTGTTAAGGCTGGAGCAGGTAGGGCAAGGAAGCCTGCCTAGCAGCCAACTGGATAGCTGGCCATCTGACCAAGGAGGCTTTGGAATGAGTGTGGAAAAGATAAGCAGAAGCCACACATCATCAGTTGTCTCCACCAGCAAGAAGTCCTTAAAGTATAGTTGCAAGGACATTGGAAAACAAAGGGAATCACCATAAAGGGCTCATTTAATTGGGAGGCTTATTTATAGATGAGGCTTTTGTTAGATCGGTTTAGTCAGAATGCTTGCAGTTCTTTTATGATATTCGGCAGGATTTTGAGTCCATAGGAGGTATATCTTTTCTGTATCAGTAAATACATGGGTACAGTCTTTGGAAGGTATTTAGTTGCCCTGAATGATGTCACATGACCACTTGACTCTGGAATCAGTTTTAGACAGAGCTCATCTCTTGGTTCCTGGCTATAACATTGAAAGGAAGCTTGATGTAGGTATTTTCACTGTGCTGTTTTTCATCTTAGGGTGCTTCTGTTCATTTTCACAGTGTGGTAACAGCACAAATTGGTACAAATGTGTCTGACCTTAGGCAGGATCAGCTCTCCTTGCTTATCACAGGTATTTCCAGAGTCCTAGATTTATCCGAAGCCCTGAGAGAGAATTTGCAAAGCAGAGGGAGAATTAGGTTACAAAGGTCAAGTTCCCCAGTCTGCCTTTGAGACGCTCCCTCTGTGGAATACACCTTTATTAGGAATTTTGGTTGCAAGTGACAGAGACCAGTGATACCAAGCTTCAGCAAGAAATTGTGCATATGCTCATGAACTTCAAGTTGAATATACTGTTTTGGAGAACTGGTGGCTCCAGCACTTGGCAATATCTCTGTTTCTCTGGCAAGTGAGGAATACTGGTTTCTACCTCACAGGATATTTCAGTGAGGACCTCAGGGGTGAGGACCACAGGGTGTAGAGAGCTTATGCTGCCACAGTTTGGATAAAAGTAAATATTATTCTTAAAATAATATTTACATGGGGAATGCCACTCTTGCTGGTGGCATCTTTGCTGGTTTTCAAACCATGACTCAAAGGTTGCTTGATTGATTTATATATGGGAAAATCCCTTTGGCTTCAAGACAGTGCATGACTGGAACACATGACTGTTAAGCCACCTCTCAGGTAGTACTCAGTTACAGCACCCTGGTAAAGTAATGCACCATCATCTCATGTCTGGTGAACCTTTTACCTTTTACCTATTACCTGAGGCACTGGGCATGTGGGCACTTGTGATTTCTTTTTAGTGTCTGTGTGCATTCCTTCCATTAAGACTCCTTCTTGAGTGATTCCAGTTCATGTCAAGTTGACCAGCATGTGGACATCATCTTCATGTCTACCTTTGTTCTGCTAGTTCCCCCAGCAGACTAATCTGATAGGGACGTGTGGAAAGGTACCAATGTCAACAGTGCCTGTGCAAATTTGGAGAGTCACAAGCCCATATGCAATGCAGTGTTCTCTTCTTCTTCCTCCTCCTCCTCCTCCTCTTCTTCTTCTTTACAATTTATTCATTTTGTATCATCTCTGTGGCAGCCCCCTCCCTCATCTCCTCCCAGTCCCACTCTCCTTCCCTCTCCTCCCACTATCCCTCTCTTCTAGTTCATTGGTAGGGGAGGTCCTTCTCCCCTACTATCTGACCCTAGCTTATCAGGTCACATCAAGACTGTCTGAATCCTCTTCTTCTGTGGGCTGGCTAGGTCACCTCCAGGGGGAAATGATAAAAGAGCAGGCAACAGAGTTTATGTCAAAGAGTGCTCCTGCTCCCCTTACTAGGGAATCCACACAATGACTGAGCTGCCTCATTTTAACTCCACTTCTAATCTCTTCTTAGAAGTTTTGGGAGAGTGCACAGCAGTAAAGATGCCATGGGAAGAAGACTGAGAGAACCAGAGAGTGACAGTGGATGACCCACAGTGTTTGTAGATATGGTGCCATCCTAACTATGCTCGGCTTGTCAGGAGTAAATCACATATGGCTTCTTATTGTGCACTGTCTTATGGGTTGTTTCATCCTTATACTCAATGACTTTTACTGGGCCCTTTCTTATCGTTCTGCTTTCTAATTCCTGGAGTGGAGGCCTTTAAAGTTTGCCCCAGTGCAGGCGGAAGCATAGGTGCAAGGAGGGCAGAACACAGTATCACTATGGGGTGCAGAGTACCATCTCCTGGCTATCTGTGCAGTAGTTTGGGGATGTTCTCTTGACCCAGCCTGTTATTACCCTGACATGATCAGGAATGCTGGCCATTGTGAGTTGAAAATGAAGCTGTCAGTGAGCACCTAAAATCAGGAATTTCACCCATGAAAATCATCCTTTTTCCTTCTTCACAATCTGTTTGAAGTCCTCTATCCATGAGTAGCCGACCAAGAATAATGGTGCCCTGACTTGTTTTAAACCAATAATTCCTTTTATTTCTAAATGAATAAAAATCAATACATTCTTTAGTTATTGTGTGTGTGTGTGTGTGTGTGTGTGTGTGTGTGTGTATGAGGTTAAGTATGACTGTATGTGTGCACATGTCACAGTGTGTGTGTATGTAAGTCAGAGGGCAGCTTGAGGGAGGTGGTTGTCTCCTGCCATCATATGGGTTTTAGGGATTGAACTTACTTTGTCAAGCTTTGCGTTAAGTGCCTCTACCTGCTGAGTCATCTTATTGGCCCTGAAACAAAACACTATTCTTAAAATAATATTTACATGGGGAATGCCACCCTTGCTGGTGGCATCTTTGCTGGTTTTCAAACCATGACTCAAAGGTTGCTTGATTGATTTATATATGGGAAAATCCCTTTGGCTTCAAGACTTAGATTCAAAAGGCCTGGATTTATTTTGCTAAATAATTAGAGGCATTTCATTTCAGCATGGAAATGCAGGCCAAATCTCTGAGGTTTAAAACAGGAGCAGGGGGGAGAAGCAACTCTGAATTGGGACTATCAGATCACGTGGTTTCTCCCCAGCCTGTGCTGTAGACATGACCTCATTAGGGTCTGTGGATGGGGCCAGACACTGCCTAGAGACCTTTGAATGATGCCAGCAGCTTCAGCACCTTACTGGGCTATGAGAAATGGTTTTGGCTGTCTTTATTCACAGCTGTGAAAGGGCTGCAGTCACCACGGTCTCTCTCCATGGACAGGATCTTGCTAGGGCTCCCTGTTTTACCACAGCTTTCTGAAGTGAGTAGGCTACGGCCCTGTTTGCTATGGGTCTACCACCTGAGGGCGCTTTCCAGAGATGGATGAACAGCTAGTGCGGAGCTCCTGGGTTGTGATGTTTCACCCCATCTATTTGGTCAGCAAAACAGAGCAGCCTTGAAGTACTACAAATAGCCATTTGAAGTCTCAAGGTTTCTCATAACCCCATTTTTCTTCTAGGGATTAAATGGGAACCAGATGAGAATGGAGTCATTGCCTTTGACTGCAGGAACAGAAAATGGTAGGCAGAGCTCAAATCTCTTAGTCAGTTTTGAGAGAAAGCTTGAAGAGAGGCCACAATTCATGTTTATTTAATTTTCCTTCTACTTAGGTACATCCAGGCAGCGACTTCTCCAAAAGATGTCGTCATTTTAGTGGACGTCAGCGGCAGCATGAAAGGACTCCGCCTGACCATCGCCAAGCAAACAGTCTCCTCGATTCTGGACACTCTGGGTGATGATGACTTCTTCAACATCATCACGGTGAGTGTTGCCTGCTCTGTGCTTTCTTTGCACTTTGGGTCTTTTTGTAGTTGCTGTTGGATGTGCAGGGTCTGGGGACCAGAGGATAAAGGTTAGCTATGTTCACATGCTAATCACTGACTTGGGGCCAGTAGAGGATGGATCTTCCAGGGGCTGGGAATGTTTTGATGCATTGCTTTCTTTGAGGTCAGCAAACAGCCTTTTTGGGGATGTTGGGGAATAAACTTGTCCCATACACTCTAAAGAAGTCACACATAACAGAGCTCCGTCACCACCAGAGCACTGTCCAAACTCCAATGCCCAGGTTCTGTGCTCCCCGCCACACAGTCTCCACTGTCCTGCTACCTGCTACCTACTACTACTGCATGTCCCAAATGTACACATGGAGATGCACACCTGTGCACACTGTGGAGCACTGTGTATGAGTGTATGGTCAGGGTCCTGTGCTAGAGCAGCCGTCTGCAGAGACAGAACAGCAGCCTATGTTCTCTAGGTTAAGGGGCAGGAGTTTAAGTGGTAAGGGCATTGCTTGGGTACTCTTCCCACATGTTTCTGATGAGACCTCCAGACTGAAAGACATAACCACAGAGCAGAGAAACCAACAGTTGCTGTTTTCTAAAAGCCAAGCAAGATGTTACGTGAGTAAAGATGTTTGCTACCAAACCTGGCAATGCTAGCGAGTCTCCAGGACTCATAAATTAACGCTACCTTTTCTTTGCCATGGCACAGGTGCAATATGTGCCCACTCATACACACACATGTGCGCATACATGGGCACACACTCAGGCACACACATGTACATCTGCCAAATAAGGAAGTCCAATAAGATTTTAAAGCTCTGAAGAGCAATTGGAAAACAAAGAGACCATTATCTTCCTGGAGTGCAGAGGCTATTTTAGACATGTGCCCAGTCCCTAGGACAAGGCCTGACAAACAGCAGGAGTTTAAATATCTGTGGAATGAAAAATAGTAGCTACTGTCTAGAGTACCCACTGTGTGCAGCCCACAGCTACCGATCCTCAGCAGCTCACTGCAGCTCACATGGTGTGAAGGCACAGGCCTGTCTCAGCGTAAGTCACTGTCTCAAGCTGGCAGTCAGGAGAAGGAGCACAGTGAAGCCTCAGGCCTTGCTTTGTCATGCCTTGAGCTCCCTTGTGCAGACATGGAGAAGATGCAGCTGGTCCCCTGGACCATCTGACCACGAAGACATTGAGTTCAGGGCCTAGGCCTTTGCAGTGAGGCTCTCAGATGAAGACTGCATTGGCTTTCTAGTCAGGATCTTCCCTAGTTGCCAGCCTCCATGTGATGATGTAAGTGGTCGGATTCTCACATATCCTGGAGCATTTACAGATAAGAAGCAGCAAATTTGAGACTATCTTTCCTATTAATCTTTAATTATGTCTCACAGAAGTATCAGAAATTTATAGAAGAGGAGCTAACTAATTACATCCTACATCCTTTATCTGTCAGAATTTATTGTTCAGTTAACAAGACCAATCACTTGAAATAATCTATGTAAGTTCATTAAGATATACAGTGTCAATGCAATAATGAGGACAGGGGGATTAAGATAATTAAACAGAGACAGCCAGCTATTATGGAATAGTTGGAGAAAATATTTTTCTTTACCCTGAACCAATCCCTTATGCAATAAAGCCCATCGGAGGTTGCGTTGATCATCATTAGGTTTCAGCATGAATTAAGACTGTCTAGGGGTTATCATGGTGTCTGGCAACTCTGAATATTTTTGCTTGAACCCTTTACGGTAGAATCAGGATCTCCATTCCACTAATGTGTAAGTGAATGGGTCAGCTAAAGTAGCAAATTTACATTGGAAGGCAATGAATTAACAGTCGCTTTCTATGATGATTGCTTTTGAATGACTAAAACTTGTAAATCTTTAGGACAATTCAGTTTTTTTCATTCTTCCATCTGATAAAATTATTTCAGTTTTTTCTCTATATATGCATCCACATACTTAAAAATTATGCTACATTTTACTATGTGTTACTTTCGGATGTTGGAGGACAACTTTCCGGAGTCTGTTCTCTTCGTCTGTTACATGGGTCCTAGATATTAAACTCAAGTCTGGAGACTTGGCAGCAAGTGCCTTTACCCACCAAGCTATCCTTCTGACCTAAGCCCATACATTTTTCCATAAACAAGATCATAGTCTAGAGAATACCTAGTATTTATCTCTACTATCTTTTTTAAATAAATGTATATATATATATCAACTTGATATATCAGCTGTACATAATATATATTTTGTGTATTTTTATATTATATATTATATACACAACTGTATACTAATATATAGTTGATATATATGTATATCATATGTATATGACATGTATATATCATTTAAAATGGTCACTTGCTTGAGGGCGTCCCGAGAACTAGTGTTTGCAGGTGCCTACAGGGAGGTGTTTGCACCTCTACACAGATTGCTCTGCATGCGTGAGGGTGTTATTCTTGCAGAATCTTGCTGCCAGAGAGGACATTTCCTTAGCGACCTTTGCTGTATGGCCAGCATTCCTTTGCTTGCCAGGTGGATGTTTGAGGAGGCATGTGAAAGAGAGAGAGTCAAGAATACAGGCCTCATTTCCAGCGTTAGAAGCCCTCATACACTGTAGGGTTTTATTCAGGCAAATCTAATTTATCGTCGCCCTTGCTTTTCAGTGTCATAATGTAGGAAGGCAGGGGGGATATTCAAATCGTAGGAAAGGTGTTTCATGGCCATTTGATCAGCTTTATATTTTATTAAGTTCATTGTCAAGTGTATCTTATGTGTTATATTGAAAAATCTCTTGATCTGGGTCTTTTCAGAGAATAATCATGAAAGGATAAATAAACATTGTTTTATCTTTGAGGGGCAGGGTATTGAAAAATGTATCTAGAGCTAATGAATTAACTGATGGAATTATAAAAAAGAGGTGAAATGGAGGGGTTTCCTGCAGTTGGAGTTAAAATTTGATATTAAATTATGACAAGGAAAACCATATAATTTTTCTCATTCACTTTGAAGTCATTCTGGAAGCCATGCATTAAGTGAACGACATTATCATAAAAATGAGTGTACTAATTCCATGCTAGAAGCTGAGAAATGATTTTACAGAAGCCTAAGCCAGGTGTTATGCGAACAACGCATTAGCGGGGCGGGTATTGTGAAATCAATTTAAAGGCCTCCTGCAGGCCCAGTTTATGCAGAATGGTGCTGAGGAATCATTTGCTACTTCATCCTAGAAATTTCTGACTCTAATTCAGTTTTTTTCTTAGAACTAGTTCTCCAGTATTCTGCTGGCTGTGGCTCTGCTTTGTAAAGCAGTGAATGCTGTATTGAGAGGCCTGAATAGATGTTTGCTTTCCATACTCATAGGGGCTGTACAGTAGTGTTTCCAGTTTTAGAAGATATTTTGCAAGCTAGAAGATCCTGGGATGCCTTGTCTTGATGAAAGTGTTATGGGTTCCTCTGCTTCATACCATTCTTCCTACATTTTCATCCTAAAGGTCATTTTATTAAAAATACAGCAGCAAAACTATAAACATATTTAACTGAGTCTTCTTTGCATCCGTTTCCTACTTTCCAGGAGCAAGCCAACATTTTAATATTATTGGCTGTTGGTAGAACTTCAAATTCCCTAGGATATACCTACTTATTCTTTTTGTTGTTGTTTATTCTGTTTGTTTAGGTTTTTTTTGAAATGGTTAAAGATTCTTTTTTTTTTTTAAATTTTATACTTCAGTTTTTTGTTTTTTTTTTCCTCAGCTCTGCATTGAGTAAGTTTCCCTACACTTTTACCTTTTTGCTTTTTCTGTCATTGTGATCATTTGGTCTAATAAACACGGATGTATGCTTGGTATAAGAGCTGGGCTGCAGTAGAAGACTGGTATCTGCCTCATCCATCCTGAGATCCTGTGTGTGACCATCTGGTATGGAAGCCCAGGAGCAGGTGCTCATGGTACTGTGAGGCCAGCACCTTCTGGGAGGGAGCCTGGCAGGGACAGACATAGGCAGGCCTCAGTGGGAGACTCAGTGAGGACGTCTTACAAGAACTGATGCATATTTGAAATGGAGTTGACATTAGGTGTAGTCAGTGGCTGGGTCTGGAAGGGAGGAATTTACTGAGAAGACAAGCACCATGTTCAGGTTGTGAGACTGGGCCTCACTTCTAGAGAGAACTGACTGGGTCTGGGGATTATTGTGATGGGTGAGGATGTGGGGAAGCTGGTGCTGGTAAGAAGAATTGGACTGTGTTGATGGTCAGGCCATTTCACACAAGTCCAGTTGGCTATATTCAGGACAGTATGTGGAGTCTCAGATTTTAGGGTGATGTGGGGAGACCTTTCTGGAAGTCTCTCCCCTCTTACTGGGCCTTCCCTCATCTCAGTGTCTAGGTAACCAATAGTCTATTTCATTAAGTCTGAAAGATGTATTGTTCTCTTCCACCAAGTCAGGCTTCTGACACAAAGCTCTAGAACCCAAAGGCAAGCTGGCCACTGGACAGCTCTCAGGCTGTGGTATGCACATGTCAACAAATAGGATTCCTACTACATGGCGATATCCTTGTTCTCAGATTCTCCCCAAGAGTGTTCTGGCCATTCAAGGATTGAGGTTAAAGCTTGCCTTTCCTAGTAGCCTTCATTCTGAGAAGTGTGTTGTGCCTGTGGAAGAGGAGAAGTGAAAATGCTTACAGAGACTGAGCAGAAGATCTAAGAAGACATTTGGTGATGTGCTTTTGCTACCTAGCCATTAATATGATGGTTGATAGAGATAGGGACATAGTCTTTCAACAAGAGAAAGGAATGTTAAAGCATAGTCTAATAGTCTAATAGAGGAATATGGTGGTGGCCTGTTTTGATCTCAGAAGGACCCTTTTAGTATGAGAGATATGCTCTTCTATCATGAAAAAAAAATAGCAGAGATGTGAATATGTTCATTTACAACTAAGAGGCAAGAAAAGAAAAAAAAAAAAAACATTCACAATCACTCAGTGGTGATGGTCATGATCAAACTAAACCAGTGTTTATGTGCCTGGCACGTACAGGCTAGTAGTTAATGTCCAGTGAGCAAATGGGAGAATGAAGACATCTATGTCGATACCTTCCTGGGAGGGATATGGCAAGGCCTCATCTCCTAGTCTTTGGGTCCCTGGGAGTGCTCAGAGCGTGGTGATGTGGACTAGAATCTCAGGTTCCTGCCTTGGGGCAGTTAGTTGGTCGTTTGTGCCCAGTGGAGCAGCACTTTTCCCCACAAATGTGAGTACAGTGTTCTTCCGAGGAAACCAGGAGGTCATGACGTCTGCTCCCAAGAGCAGTCTGGCCCCGTCTACCACCTCTCCCTTTTTCCGGTGTCTATCTGTCCGTCCATCACTGTGTCCACACATTGCATTCCCATGCCTGCCCTCTTCCTCTCCTGTACACTGAGCACACACATTTGGTGGTCTGTCTCTTCTCGCCCGGACTTTGAGCATGCTCATTCATCCTCCCAGTGAGTCCCTGGCAGGGTAGCGACTCCAGAGTTCTCTGACCCAGTCTGTGGCTTGTGAAGCTGCAATGTCCAAGAGACCCAGTTTATGCGGCAAATCCAGGAACTTTTGGTGTGATCCGGAAGATGAAGCCATAATAAGGAAATGGGAAGGGAAAGCTAACCGTGACTGAGACCCTGCGGCAGGCTCTAAGCTCTTAAAGCGATAACATTCTCTCAGCATGTGGCTGGTTTGCTGGTCTAGGCCTCCTCTTGGCTCCCTAGGCTCTCCTGTCTTACCAAGAGAACTCTCCCAGCATCTGCAGGAAGGACTTGCTACCTTGGCAAGAGGGGTGGCTGAATGCCTCTGTGGTGGAGTACCGGTCATAAGAGGAGCTGAAGGTAGAACACAGACAAACTTGCACCTGGGAGGGTGAATTGTGGCATCTTTCTCCTTGAGATACTGACATCAACTTAGCCAAGTAAGAATGAAAGCATTATTTATGGACTATTGTGTCCTAAGGCTAGCAGTAACCACATCCTCTGTTATAAACTGATGTGTCCATCTACCACCATTAAGTCACAGCTCAGAAGTCCAGGGAATACTGGAGTTGAGGAAGTGGCTCTGTCTGTAGGGTATTTGCTGCTCAAGCATGAAGACCTGATTTCAGAGCCCCGGGATGTGAAACCTAGGCACAAATCATGCAAGTGTCTGCAATTTCGATGCTACCGAGGGAGGGAGAGAGACAGGCAGATCCATTGGCCAGCCAGTTCAGCCAATCAATGATCTCCAGTTTCAGTGAGAGACTCCATCAACATAAGTAAGGTGAAGAATAAGAGGGAGAAGCCTGATGTTGACCTCTGGCCTCTGTATGCATGCACACACGTGCACACACGTACACACACGTACACACACGTACACACCCACAAGAACATACACATGTACATTTCTCACATATACACACATGCACAATTAAATAGCAAGGCATCCAGTAAGCATCTGTGAACATGTACCAGCTGAAAGGTATCCAAATGGGGAGCTGCTGGGCCTTCAGAAACACATCCACGTGCAGGGCGTCCTTTGCAGTTTGACGAGCCTAGGTGGCTGGTGGGATTTCTTGACTCAGCTGCTGGGCATGCACCCCTCCTCTCTTCACATGGCCACCTCTGCGCCCCAGAGTGATCCAGACCAGATTGCTGGGCCTGGCTCAGTCCTGATGTAGTCAGGGGAAATTAGGAAACTGCAAGCTTGGATGATGCCACTAACAAGCTGGCTGGAGTTCAGAGGGGTGGATTCCTCTACTGCGGGTGCAGTGTGCTCAGTGAAGGCGAGCCTGCTTCTGATTACTCCATATGCACCTCCCTGATGAGGACAAACCCCCCTGGTCCTCTTCACTTTTAAACCCCTCCTCCGGCCCCTCCCCCAGCATCCACTAGCCTCTGTGTTAGCCAAGTACATTCATTCAGATCTGTCACCTCCCTCCATCTTCACGGGACCACTTTTGGGGTTACCATAAGATGAGTAGGTGTGAGGATGTGGGATGGGTGAGGGTTAGCAGCATAGGACTCGGCGCCAGCTGCCCTAAGTCTAATGTCTGACCCCACAAGCATAGGAGTTGCCTTCGAAAAGTATGTGTTAGGAAGAGTGTTGTGAAACTTTTCAAATTACGTGAGAAACAGAAGACTAAAAGCAAGAACGAGGCTGGGGGTATGTCTCAGTCAGTCACATGTGCCTGCCCTGTGAGCCTGGGGACCTGAGTTCAAATCCCCAGAATCCATGTGAAGCCAGATATGTAGCACACTTCTGTTTTCCCAGTGCTCCTATGGACAGACAGATGGTAAAGACAGGGCATCCCCACAGTGCCTGTGCCAGCTGGAGTAGGATGTGAAGAGATGAATGACAGGATCCCAACCTAGATAAAAAGGAGGGCCAGCATGCAAGGCTGTTGTCTAATCTCTACATACACCCTGTGAGACATGCACATGGACCCAAACTGACACACACACACACACACACACACACACACACACACACACACACACACACA
>NW_026591918.1:6911399-6967002 GCF_907164565.1 Psammomys obesus | reverse complement strand
ACACACACACACACACACACACACACACACACACACACACACACACAACATATACACATTATTTTTAAAAGCAAGAACCAAAGTGGGACCCTTAAGAATATTTAGATCCAAGTCACATTGCAGCTGAATAAAGGTACAGAGGTTGCTTCTACCTGTATGTGTCTAATAACCTGATGGAGGGATCCAAAAGGAGGGCAGATGAAGCCTTAGTCCTGTGATTCAGAGTGGTAGACCCATGCTTGTCCCACCTCCTTGTTCTCTCTTTTTGGCCTGTGCTTTTCATCTTTCTGCCATGTCTCAGTTATCAAGTAGCAACTGCACAACATCACCCTGAGGAGGAAGGATGGGGTAGGTCTATACAGGTGAATTTTCTTTCAGTGACAAGAGAAAGTCCAAGAAAAATACCCATGAAACATCCCTTCTGTGCATTGACTGCTCATGGCTCACTGTGCACAAAGAGGCTCTAGAAGCAAGTCTCTAATAGAGCATAGTGCCGGATGGCTGTGGTTGGCTAGGACCACAAATGCTGCAAGGGAGGTAGTTCCCTTGAACCAAGTCGGTTGTCAGCATGGGTGGGGAAAGGGAAGAGAATGGCTATCTCCCAGCAGCTGCCAGTTTCCCTCCGAAGTACAATAGAACCTTGATGCGCATTGATCTGTGAGTGCTTCCTGAATCCAGAGGTGACTTCCCTTTCTGGAACCAAATACCACACCCTGTTCCTCAGCAGCTGACTCCAGCACAGCACACACCGAGAACACACTCACTATACCCGAAGCTCAAAGCATCATCACAATGTGAACACATTTGTTTAATCTGGCTGAATCTGGAAAGGAACATTACACAGCCCCCAGCTACCCACCCCAGAACCAGCCCCTGCCACTATCCCCTTCAGCAAAAACATCCACCACCCTTAGAGAAGTTGCCAGAAAGTAAAACCAGCCCTGGGTTAGATTCCATACACTTGGATGAAGGGAGTAGGGATGGGGCATGTCCATTTTTTTCTCAATACTTCATAGGACAAATGAAAATTTCCAGATGCATCTGCAAGACCAGAAACAAAGGCTTGAGAGGGACAAAGGTGAGCTCCGATGTGCTGAGGACTTTGAAAAGAAGTAGCTGTGAGGTCAGACTCTTCTGGCATAAACCGGGATACTGCTCCCTACGTAGTCAACGGTGTCTGTTGCAGTTTGTTTTCCCTCAGTTTCCCTGTCTGTAAATAGTTTGCTATTTGAAGTTCTTGAGGCTGGGTCAAACTACAAATGAAGCTTATTCTGAGCCTGGATGATGGGTGGGCTCCATAGCAATAACTGCCCAGAGCAGCATCTCACGGCTTAGGCAGCTTCTCTGTATGTGGTACTGATGGGGCCACCTGCTGATTAGCAGGTGCAAGTATACCCTTGCAGGTATCCAGAGTGAGCATCCCAAGGTCATCCTTTATTTCATTCTGTAGCTTGCTTTGTTTGCTTTGTCTCTCCACGGTGCTCACTGATCACAGTCTAACAGGTCCACTCCTTTGCCAGATTTTGTTTTAGAGGGGATGTGAGAGCTGTTTCTAGGCTCTTCCCTCAGCAGCTCAGGCTGTATTTGGCTGTTAAATTGGAAATGCCATGGTGATTTCACTGAGTGAATGGGTTGTATCACCTACTGTGGGCTTAGACCTGTGCCCAGATCCACTTAGTTCAGAGCAACAATATGTCTGGGCACAACTGCTCTTAACCAATTACCATATCAGGAGCAGGGGCAGGTAGGGCAACTAAGGATGGGGTGTGGTGAACTGTGAGCTGTGACCTGGGGTTCCTGGTGAAGGAAACTAAACCTTCTATGGAAAGAAGCTTGACTAACTGTCTCTCTCGAACCTAAGGTTTCTTCCTAGTGGGTATGGGTCTGAACCAATCTAGAGGATGAACATGGGCCACCCAGAAAATGCAGGAGTCAGGCAAAGGCACTTCTGGCACAGTTCTCAGTGGTGAAGGTCAGAAGGAAAAGATGAGACACGTGAGGAACCAGAAGAGAATGTAGAAGGATCACAGCATGCCTTTGCTGTGGACTAATGAGTTAAGATACTTGAGTGGGTAGGCAGTCCAAATGCCCAGCACCCATCGTATCCCTTGCAGTGCTCATGTGCAGAGGAAAAAACGTGAAGGGTCATATCCTGGATTGACAGGGATCCAAAATAGGCTGCTATTGGCAAGGCAATGTAGAGAGTACATATGGGAGGCATATCACCAAAAGCTCCTCCCACCCTTTCAGGGTTACCTTTCAGGAGAGCATCAAAGCCCCTCTCTCCTCCGTTACGTCCCCTCATGTGTGACCAATATAAGTAACTCGTGGTTTTATGAAGCAGAGGCTGGAGCTGAAACTGTACCGCCCAACTTATTTGTCCCGTCATCTCTCTGGCATGCCCAGTAGGACCTGTGAGTGCTCTCTGCCCAGTCACTATTGAAGGACGATCAGATGGCAGTATGTACCCTTCAGTACTTCAGCATGGGCTCTCTCTCTCTCCAGGTTTTTCTCAAACAAGTTTGTCTTTAGCACTTGATTGCAATTGTCTGAGTGAATGTGGCCTGTGATTGTGCTGTCTTCCTGTGTGGCGTGTGGCTATGTACCCTTTGACTGTTAACTAGTACCCTTTGGGGTTCTTCATTCAATGTTTCCTCTTGGTTTTCTCTACCCTTTGCAGTATAATGAAGAGCTTCACTACGTGGAACCTTGTCTGAATGGAACCCTGGTGCAAGCGGACAGGACCAACAAGGAGGTAGGGGCTGCCTTAGGGCAAAGGCATCAGCGATCTGGAGATACCCCAGTCTGTACCAAAGTCAATCTAATAAAATGGATAGCTTAACAGTCCTATGACTATTTAAAAAAAAAAATTTAACTGTAAAAGCCCTCACCACAAACACATTTCCAGGTCCAGATAGTTTCACTACAAATTTTGACCAAACACTTTAAGAATTAATACTAATTTTACACAACAGCCTCTAAAAAGCAGAAAGGGTGTATTCTAGGTTCATCTCTGTTGCTATGATGAAGCATTCTGACTAAAAGCAATTTAGGGGAAGAAAGATTAAATATAGCAGTTTATCATTTAGAGAAGCTGGGGAAGGGACTTGAATTAGAAACCATGAAGGGATACTGCTTGCCTTTCACTCACACATCCGTGTGCTCAAAACTACCTGCCTAGAGAGTGGTGCCAGCTCACAGTGCGGTAGGCCCTCCCACATCATTTAGCAATGGAGATGATCCCTCATAGATATGCCCATAGACCAATCTGATCAAAGCAAGTTCTCAACTGAGACTTCCTTATCACATGACTCTAGGCTGTGTCAGGCTGACAGTTAAGGCCAAATAGAACGTATTAGAAGATGACCCTCACCTTTTTGGTTTGTTTTTTTTTTTTTTGGGGGGGGGTAGGGGATGTATTTCTCTGATAAAACAAATAACGGTAGAGGAAAAGAAAACAATACTACACCACTCGGTTAGGCTTGGCTCAGGATATGCAAGACTGCTTCCGCATCAGTGTCAGATCAATCAGTGTGATCTGCCATGTCAATTTGGTCAAAACCCAAGACTCATCTGTGTTTTTATATATTTTTTTAACACCTTAGCAAAGTAAGATGAGGTATAATTTCCTCACCTCAGTAATGACCTTGGTGAAGGTTTGACAGCTTGACTTTGTTTAAAACTTTATTTGACTTGAAGTGTATGGATGTTTTGCCTGCATGTATTTCTGTGCACTATATGTGTACCTAAGACCCACAGAGGCCAAAAGAGGGCATCAAGTGTCATAGAGTTGGAGTTAAAGATGGTTTTGAACCACCATTTTGGTACTGGGAACTGAACCCAAGTCCTCTAGAAAGGGAGCCAGAATGTGCAATTCCCAGAACCCAAGTTAAAGCTGAAAGGCCAGATATGGTATTGCACACCTTATGATTCCAGTACTGGGGTAGTAGACAGTGGCAGAGCTCTGGGACTCACTGGACAGACAGCCTAGCTTGCTTGGCAAATTCCAGACTAAGAAGTCTCTCATGCGTTCATTCTCTCTGTGTGTCTCTTCCCTCTCCTTCTCCTTCTGTTCTCTTTCTCCTTCTCTCTCTCTCTTTCTGTCTGTCTCTGTCTCCCTCTCTCTGTCTCCTTCTGTTTCTGTCTCTCAAAAAAATAATGAACAGTATCTGAGAAATGACAGCTGATGTTGTACTCTGGTCTCTACATAACATGTACACACCTGTAAACACCTGTGCACCTACAGGTACTCAAATATGCACATATACATACAAGCCAAAAAAGAGGGTATAAGGAGACTAAATTAGGTGTAGTCAGTATGTCCCGTATGAACACATATTTAACAATGCCAAGAGTTGGCACTGGTGGAAAGAAGAGTAGACACAGAGATAAATGGAACAGAAAAAAACACAGACATGACACCCACATAATCATGCCCAGTTTGGTTTTGAAGAAGTTACAAAGCAGTTTGGGGAAGGAAGGCTGTCCTTGATAGTTAATGACAGTGAAGCAACTCATCATCCGTAAATAAAGCAAAAATCCGTAATTAACCTTGACCTAAACTTTACAGTTTATGAAAAAATCTATCTCAAGTGGCTCACTAAGTCAGGTAAAAACCATTTAGCTATAACAGTCTCTGGACAAACAACGGTGAAGATTCAGGACGTAGGGCTAGGCAGATTGCAGGCTTGGCATGACAGAGGTACTTCAGTTGTGTTAGAAAAGTGCTGGTTGCAGTTTACTTCGTGACGGCAAAAAGCTTCTTTATATTTTGAGATTGACCTCAGAAGACAAAGTAGCGTTCCATTGATATCTTAAGCCGTTTTAAAGTAGAGGTGAGTTCTGTCAATCAATTCGAACAGGTTTCTGCCTTTGTCATCAGTTCAGTGTGGGCCAAGTGCCTGCAACACTCATTCACCAGCATGGGACTCGGACATTCATGAAAAGCAAGGTGTAAACTTACATATACTCATTTAACTGTTGTTCCTAGGGACATAATACTGTATCTGAGGCCTCAGACCTGTTGTCTGGAGTCATATCCTCTCCCTAACTGTGGTTCTTCCATGGGGTTCTGATAGGCCAGGGATCCCATCATTAGTCACTAGGGATGGAGTGGCAGACAGCAGACAGTCCAGCTGCCCATACTTGTGGGTGAGGGATGGGTCTATGTTGGGCAGACATGCCCATTTCTACAGGGAAAAGACTGCATCCAGGTTAGGACAAGAGTTAGATGGTTCCTAGAAGTGTAGATGAATGAACAAATGCATGAGCTGCTTGAAAAAAGATTTTATCAAGGTTTGTTGTTTTGTTTTGTTTTGTTTTGTCATTTCAATAGAATGTCTGAAAAACCTTGACAGTAAAAGTTGGAATTTTTCATGTTTTTGCCATTTGTTATCATGTATTATTCAAAATGGTGAAACTATAATGTCTTGTCATATAATCAAGGATAACCAAAATGTGACAGGGGTTGGGGTGAAACTGGGTAGTTTCAGATTGGCGTTTCTCTGTAGTCATTTCCTATCTAATGCTCTTGATGACCGCTTTGAGCATTTTCCTCACTCTTCTCATATGGGATATTCGGACATTGTCAGCTGTGTAGGACTGGCCGTGTAAGCAGCAACAGCTGTTGATTTTGACCAGCACAGTCAGATGTCCTTGGGAAGGCTCCCATGCTTCCTGACAAGTTCAGGGACAGTGGGCTGAGACTGTGTCCCTCTACCCCACAACACACACACTTTGCACCATGTGACCTTTTCCATGGCGGCCAGGGAAGGTTCAGCTACCCAAAGGGTAGCTTCTGAAAGGTCACCTAGGAACATGCTGTGCTGTAACTTTGACCAGGGGCCTGAAAATCAGAGCGTGGTCACTTAAATCAAAACAGCATTTAATACAATTACTTAAAAGGAATGTGAGGATCTTAGGGTGTCTTAAAACAAGGCAAGGAGAGGGTGGAAATGTTGGTTGGCTTTGATCAACACAGGCTTCCTGTGAGTTTTGCATAAAATAAATAGCCACCAGCTCAGCATCCCTGGACAGGGGTCTGGAGGATCTCTTTAAGTGGTTGGTTTTGTCTTCTAAAGGTGTGGTTTTCTGTCTGGAGAACATTTGGCTTTGCTGTTTTATATACGAAATAACTGACTGGTATTTTCTTTAAGGAAAAAGAAACCATGACAAATTGGGTGAGTCTGGAGTTCAAATATAGAATTCAAACAAGAAAATTCACAATGTAATCTACTTCAGGCCTTCTGAACCATTCATCAGACCTTGAAACGAACCTCCCGTGGTCTCTGCGGGGAGCAGAGGGAGGGTAGGAGGGAGGAAGGAGGGTGATATGGTTTTTCTCTGGTTTTATAATGAAGATGTCCTGAAATCTGCCAAATTTCATGGTTCTGTTTAAGATTCATCTGTGAACTGGCTGTTGTAAAATCAGCTGAGCTTAAAAGACCCATGACCCCCATCTTCTCTGGCAGCTCTCATCTCTTCCCCTGGCATCAGTAGACACCAAAGCTCTTTGAACTAGCAAAAGGACCCAGCAGAGTTGTGGGGTTTTCCACGGGACTGTTTCTTCCAGTCTGAGTTTCATTGAAGGGGGACATGCTAGCATGCTAAAACATCCTGCCTCCCATGTCTGTAGGAATATGCACTGTGCAGTATACAGTGTTGTGAGGGGGCATGTGAACGAGAAGCTTTTCTCCATATAAATAAATGTTGCCTGTTCAAACACAAAAGGAGACAAGGTTTGTTGAGGGAACAATTGTAACTCACTCTCATTACATTCAAAACTAGTAAAAGGTGTAAGAATTGCATTGCTTTTTAAACATTATTAGTGCCTAGAAATAACTTAAGTAGAAAAAAAATGGGAACAATTTAAATACAGTTGTATAGAAATTCTAGATCTAATCATTTAATATTCAATGTATATAATTTAATAAAAACAGCTTCAAACAAGAATAAAGAATACACACAGAAATAGAGATAGATATAGACAGAATAGCAACAGTGTACAATTAAGAGTTAAGTACTATTGTGAAATGACTGTTTCTGTTTTGCTTGTTTTAAACTGTAAGAAAGAGGAGGGAGAAAGGAAGGAAGGAAATGTAGGGCATGGTTTGAGAGGTCCATCTTACATACTTCTGCTTTGTTAGAGTATCTTTATATTGAATGCACAATTATTTTGCAACTGGGAATACATATTTTAACAGTACTTCCACATTATTGAAAGTCAGACATAGATTTGAAACAACCATTTTGTAGAATGGTAACTACTAACCCATTCACCTTCTTACAGATCTTAGGACAATTTCTAATTTTCAGATATATTTTCTTTTTCTAAAGGGAAAATTTTTGCTTGTCAAGATCAAGAGATGGCTCCACATACTATTAAGTCTACATTACCAGGTTACCTGAAATTACTTAATAAACCATGATTCAGGTGGTACATAGTACAAAAGAAATCCTGTGGGGCAGCTTTTCAGAGAAGTTTTTTAAAAAGATGATCTGGGGGCTGTTTTTGTAAGAGAATTTTTCTGGAAGTTCTTCAAATATTACCCTTAGATGTGTGTGTGTACATATGTGTATGTGTGTATGTATGTATGTATGTAGTTGATCAATTCACTCATGTAAAAGCAGCCAAATTGCTATCGGGGACTATCTATGTTAGGCTGTGAGCCAACATATAGTTTGGGTTAAAACCATCAATATGGGGCGGTTTCATTGTCATTGTATTTATCTCTACTTTGTTGTACTGGGATTAATGTGAATTTTTTATATGAGTCTAGACTGGATGCCAGGAACTTAAAGGCAGAATGGTAAATATTTGCTATTTTTTGGTGGGAGGAGGCAGCAATGAGTCTCTTTTATAATGACTGGGTTTTGTGATTGTAGCACAACAGCAAACATAAACAGTACATAATGAATGGTCTTGGCTGTGTTTCAATAAAACTTTATTTTCAAAGATGGAGAGTAGATGAACGTGGCCCGTAGATGATAATTTGCCCATAGTCGGTGTAAACTGCAAATGAGCCTAGAGGACAATGTATGCTACTAAGTGCAGATTTTGCAGAACTCATATTCAAACCTTTCTGAGTGGAGCACATGGAAGCCAGTCACTTTCAATTCAACCCTTAGCAAATGAGGGTCTATGGAGGATTTCTACCTTGGATAGAATTTCCACTTTGAATAAACACACCAATTAATTGATTTCTTAATTTCACTGTGCATGTATTTAACTGGAAGACAAAAACCTATGTATAAACATTGTACATAGAAATTACACATATATTATTTCCATATACATATGAAATAATGGTATATAGCACAATATAGATATAGTACTTTAGGAATTGGAAAACTTGTTAGAGTCTCATTATTGCTATCATTATTGTTAGCAATTTACACATTGGGAGTTCTAGTCCTCAACATATTTGATCAGCTCATCAGACAGATGATTGAAACATAAAGATGCTGAATGACTTGCGCAAAAAACATAGTATGAATACATCAGTCATACACATCTCAGGAGAACAATATCATCTGCCTATTGCCTTGCTGAAAAGGTGGAGTTATCTTTCTTACACAATTCTATATTATTTCATTATTCCACAGTCTTTCCTTAGAGAGAAGAAAAGCCCAACTTTGAATTATGAGTAAAAAGTATGCCACGTTTAAGCATAACATGACGAGTGATGTTTCATGACATTCTTATAGTGCTATGATATCCATCTTAGCAAGAAAGAGCACACTTGTGTATGGCAATTTCTCATTACTTCCACTTCGGTGGGAATCTACTGAGCCCTTTATTTTGGATTTCTCTGCATGTGGATAGGCTTCCTTAAACTCTCTCTGTCTCTGTCTCTCTCTGTGTGTCTCTCTGTCTCTCTCTGTGTGTGTGCGTGTGTGAGTACATGGCTGTTTTATTGCTTCCTGGCTGTGAACTGGTAGGATTTCTAGTTAAGGAGGAACAATGACACTGTGGCGCCTACTCTTTATAAATTCTATTTTCTGGTCTCCATGCTTCCAGGGACCATGGCCTGATTTGAAGTGTGGCAACCACTTGCCTGGGGTCTGTCTTGGCATCCTGTCAAACATGCAAGCTACCATGTTGCTATCTCAAATTCTCTGGATATCTGGGGAAGCATTAATGAAACTGATCACACCCTGAGACCCTAACGAGCAGCTCTGATCAGAGTGCATGCACAGATACCAGAGGAAGACACCCAGTGCCCTCTACCATTCTTAATGCTGTCACCTTGAGACAGGGTCTCCTCACTGGATCTAGAGCTCACAATGGCTGTTGGTTGGTTGGTTTTTGTTTGTTTTGTTTTGTTTGGCTAGGGCGATATCCAGCAAGCTCCAGCAATCCTGGAGCTTTCACCTCTTCTCCCAGTATTCAAGTTTACAGACTCACGTGGCCATGCCCAGCCTCTCTGTGTGAGCTAAAGAGGCAACCTCAGGCCCTCATGCTTGTGCAGCAGTCTTAGTCCCTGGCCATCTCCCTCACTGACCTTGGGTATTCTTTTCTTATTTTAAGATTAATTTATAAACTACGTGTTTATGTGTTGGAGGGGGGGCGTATGTGCATGTGAGTTGTGGATACCCATGGCAGACAAAAGGATGCATGAGATCTGGAGCTAGGATTGCAGGCAGTTGTGACCATCCCAGTATGGGTGCCGGGAACTGAACTCAGTTCTTCTGGAAGAACAGCAGGTTTTCTTAGTGCTGAGCCATCTCTCTAGCCCCAATCCTTGGATGTTTTTAATGGACTCATCCATCTTCTGGGGTAGAAGGGGCTGTCATTTCACAAGTATTTACCCAACAGTTGCAGAGATTTTGCTTTAGAATTTGCCACAGTCTCACCTGTATGTCCTTGGCCATCAGCAACCAAAACATGACTACAGTTTACACAGCCCAGTTCAAGGGTCATGCAGCAGAGACTTGTTGACAGAATTCTGTTACTATGGAAGGAGGCTCTGGAACTTACTAGTCAGTACCTAGTATCTGAAAGAAAATGAGTCTCACATAAAAATTCATGTTAGTGTTATGGCAAATATCTCTGATGGAAGACATGAAGATACAGTGACCAGGATGTCTGACTGCATCTTAAAAGCCATGATTTCTCTGCAGCTCTAGCTGCCCTGGCTGTTGGATTAGAAACTGACTAGGAGATCTGGAGTGTATTGGATTAATAGAAATGTGCCCCCTCCAGCTTGGGCTGTGACTCCATACTTTGTAAAACCTTACTGTATCTCCCCACAATCTGCCCATCACATCCTTTATGGAAGGAGATCAAACTACAGATCTCATTTTATGTTGGACAAACCAAATCTAGGATGGCATGCTCAGGACCAAAGCAAAAACCTACAATAAAAACAACCACTAGAAAGATTCATATTCACTTGCATTTTTTAAAATCAGAGAATGGCCAAAATTCCACACAGGTGCAGCCCGTGTGGTTTGGATTAGATGGACCCACACAACAAGCTTTTGATGGACGATGACCTCACATATATCATATCAACAGCCTGTGTGTGACTATGCTCTGCCTGCAACTACGACAACTGTGGCTTTCTTCACATATGCTTCATGTGAATAAGTTAATGAGTTAAGAATGATAAGTTAAAAAACAAACATGGCAGACAAACCAATGCCCCTTCTCCTATATGCAAATTCCCCCATTAGCACTGGAAAGCAGCCCTGTGGTCTGTCTTCCAGCTTTAATTATTCTACAGGATAAAACCTGTTGATAAACCTGGTTGGAATGAGCTATGAAAAATCACTGGCGGTCTTAGGCAGGCATGATTTCATTCTGTGCTTTTCTCAGGCCTGAGTCTGGGTGCCAATCCATCTGAACATCAACCACCTCTCCCATCACATGGCACAGTGGGAGGCATGCAGCATCTCTGCCCCAGCTGTGACCACTGAGCCTGGGGAGGACCCAGATGCCAGACCCATACTCTGTGCTCCACAGGCCAGGGTCCCTGGCAACCTCATTCAGTAGGCCTTGGCACTGCCCCCAATTGTCAGTTATTTAGCCTCCCCAAACATGGTAGGGTTGGCAATTTATGCTGAAGGCATTTTGAGGGAAGGGTCCTGTTGTCTTGGCCCAGAGATGCCAGTGTGATGTGTGGCTTCTCACATCCTGGGAGTGGGATGGTGAGAGATGAATTACTTCCATGGGTAGAAGCCTGGAAATAACGCCGAAGGCATCTGGGCATGGCAGAGAGGCTTCTTCCTTTTCTTGCAGAGGGAAGATGTTCTTTTGTTGTGAATTTCTAAAATATTTGCCTGGAGTCTAGAAGCTTTTTTGGGCATTTGCTTCAAAATCTCATTGGGTTGAGCTAGATTAACCTCATTTAACAGCCAGCTGGGTCTCGAAGGGAACATCCAGCATGGATCAGCATGTCCTATCTGAATTCTCATTATCGTTCTACTCAGGGGGCAGAAGCCCAAAGCCTGGCTGTTCCTCAAGGACCAGTTTGGGATCTGTACACTGCTGAGTAAAGAAGATAATGAGATGTGCTGTGATGGACCCAGGGAGCAAACTTAAAAACAGAGCCTCTGGCTCTTCTTAATTTGGGTTTTTCTTTCTCTTCAGTGTGATGTAATTCTTGCTCTCTGTTTTCGTGTGGTATGTGTGTGTGTAAGGAGTTGCAGGCAGAAGCAGTGGGCCTTACAGGAGCAGTTTGCCAAAGGCAGCTCAAAGTGACATCCAGAGATCTAGAGTGTGGTAGCTTGAATAGGTGTGGCCCCCACAGACTCTTGTGTTTGAAAGCTTGGTGATAGGGAGGGAACTATTAGGAGGTGTGGCCTTGGAGGAGGTGTGGCCTTGTTGGAGGCAGTGAGTCCCTGGGGACAGGCTTTCAGGTCTAAGAAGCTTAAGTTTGGCCAGTGTGTCTCGGTCTCCTGCCACCTGTGGATTGAGATGTAGAACTCTCAGGTCCTTCTCCAGGACGTAGTCATGCTTCCCACTGTGATGGTGATGGACTAAACCTCTGGCACTGGAAACCAGCCATCAATTAAATGTTTTCCTTTACAAGAGTTGATTTGTTCATGGTGTCTCTCCACAGCAATGGGAGCTCTAACTAAGACATGGAGCATCTCAGATTTGTTCCTTCTGAACTTGTACTTGATCACCCTGCAGAGAGGATTCATTTCTGCATTGCTTACCTGATGCCTGTGAAAGCTAGTGTTTTGTTGGGGTATGCCCTCTGTGATGTCCACATCATGTCCCTAGATCCTTATATAATTGTGGGCTTTTTGGGAGTTGAGACCTCAAACAACACATTTTCATTGTAGGTGTGTTGTGAGGGATACAGCCTGGTCTTATTTGATTGTATGTGTCTGTGTGTTTTGACTTAAATTTTATTTTCTGGATTTCCATTCTGATTACCATAGTCATGAAAACTGATAGCATTATCAGCCTGACAAAGACCCAAGCATAGTTTATAGGGTTTTGAAAGGATGGGGCAAAGCCAAAAGAGGCCTTTCCTTTATTTCCAGATTTCTACCTATGGGAGCTATTTTGTCTCACTGTCCCATTCCCAGGAGGTGATAGCCTTCATCTCACACTGGCCTGTTTCTAGGAAATGCTTTCACCATCATGTACCAATACCAATTTATCTGGGCCTGAGATTCCCCTTATAAAATGAGCGGCATTTTATGACACACAGGGCCTTAAAGCTTGGAGCCATTGGGTGTTTTCAGCAAGTTTCCTGGGGCTCAGTGGCAGTCTGTTCACCAGCACAGTTAAATACTATAGCTCAGATTCCCAGCAACCTTCAGTTCTGGCAGCTCCACTTGCATTTGTGTGAATATAGGCACATTATGAGCATGGTACTCCAGTCTCTTAGCATCACTGTCCACCAAAGCCCTAAGAACTGGAGGTAAATGACTGGCTCCTTTGAAGGTTCAAAATGGTGCTTTCATGGTTTGGAGTTGTTTTCTTTTCTTCTTTTCTTTCTTCCTTCTTTTTTCTTTTTCTTTTCTTTTTTTTTTTCATGACAGGTTTTCTCTGTGTAGCCTTGGCTATCTTGGACTCTCTTTGTAGACCAGGCTGGCCTCGAACTCACAGAGATCTGCCTACCTCTGTCTCCCTGAGCGCTGGAATTACAAATGTACACCACCATGCCTGGATTTAGGAGTATTTCCTAAATATGCTTTTACCCTGATCTCTCACACAAGCTAATTTTAAAACTATAACATCAAGTGAACTGTGGAGGATACTTTAGGCAATTGCTGGTTGAAGAGAAATTCTACTCTCTGTTGCCACAACCCTGGAAACTAAAGCTAGGCATCCGTGAACACTGGTAAACATTTGTGTAGAGACGGAGACCAAAGCACTGTGTCTAGAGGCAGCCCTTTCTTACCACCCCTGTCTTTATGTGGCCTAACTTAAGCCTTTGCAGCCATCACGGTGGGCCACAGAATTTTCAGTACTGCCAAAGTCTGGTTGTAGTTAGCAGCTACGAAATATCATGTTGGTGCTTCAGTCTCACTGGAAAGGCAGAGTCTGAAGAGGGCTTAGGGTCTTTCTATCAGTAGTGAATGTACATACAGGAAGGGTTTTCTTTTGTGAACCAGTGGGTTGTGACACACTGAACAACCCACCTTTCATCTGTCTGCTTGCTATTCTTCCCTGCTGTTGCTCATATGCTCACCTGAATCCCCTGCCAGGAGCGGAGCAGACATCATCCATACTTGTGGACTTCTGGAATCGTGAGACAAATAAGCCTCTTTCCTTTATGAATTGCTCAGGAACGGGTGTTCTGCTAGAGCAACAGAACATAAGAAAGCATAAAACAGAATAGCAGGGCTTCTTGATTATTGAATTTAAAGATGTTGGTGATGACAGCAGAGGATTAACTAAAAGTCGGACCTGTCAGAGCATGGGACATGACTACACAGCTTGCACGAGCAAGAAAGCTAACTCCAGATTTGTGCTCAGTTTTATTAGCTCTGATAATAGATATTCCCTTTTCCACCTCTGTTTGGGAGCCTTCAAAAGGTATTGAGATGATGGTACTAAGAGCAAGAACCCTCAACTAGGGCAGAAAAATTTCAAGCTACATGGGCTGAGCTTTCAGTTTTAGGATGCCTCCTCTTCATGATCATTTTTAAAGGCACTACTTGGTTTCTTCCCACCTTGTAAAAGTTTATCTTACCAGTAGAAATCTTGGTTCAGACCTTGTGAGAGGCGTGGATCAGAAACTCGAAAACGCACCAGTCTCACAGCCTATGAGTTCAGAGTGCAGCTGAAGAAGCAGCTTCTGCCGTTGTCTAGATGTGATGAAGGTGGAGGCTTTGGTAGATGGTCTCCTCTGCTCGGTGTGGCATCAAGATCGCTGAGTGTGTGGGCAGAAGTGGTCACTGTGGGGGACAGGCAAGCTTTAATATGCTCTATCCTAATTGGTCGGTCAGTTTCATTTGGAATACATGCCAAATTGCTTAGGGGGGCAGGTTGGAAGCTGGCTCTCCTGCCCACCCAGCTCCTTGGGATCCTTTTGGGTGGGTCCAAGGGAGAAAAAGTATTGACCTTGCCTCCCTCCAGGTGGGACTGATGAGCTTTCCAAACACCATCCTTCCCATCAGCTGTTGTTAATTCTTCTGTTTGCTACCACCTATCCAGTTCTTTCTTTGCTTTATTATTTTTATTTTTAGTTAATTAATTTTAATAATTAAATTAATTTTTAATTGGTTAATTAATTTTTTTGACCTGTTGACTTTTTTTAATTTTTTTTTGTTGTTTGTTATTATTAGGTACATTTTATTAACTCTGTATCCCAGCTGTATCTTGCTCCCTTATTCCCTCCCAATCCCACCCTCCCTCCCTCAGCTTCTCCCTGCCCCTTTCCAAGTCCACAGGTTGGGTAGGACCTCCTCCCCTTTCATCTGGCCCTGTTTTATCAGTATCTTCAGAGCTGAAGTCCTACTCTGTGGCCTAGCAGAACTGCTCCTCCCTTGGGGGGTGGGGAGTCAAAGAGCCTGCCATTAAGTTCCTATCAGAGATAGTCCCTGTTCCCCTTACTATGGGAAACCAATTGATTATTGAGCTACCACGAGCTTCCTCCGAGTAAAGGTTCTAGGTTATATCCATACATGGTCCTTGGTTGGAGAAACAGTTTCAGAAAAAAACCCTGTGCCCAGATATGTTTGGTCCTTGTGGGGCTCCTATCCTTTCCCTGTAATACTAACTCCCCTTCTGCCGAAGGTTTGGTTATGAGTCTTGGTATCTGTTTTGAAACGTTGCTTGGTAGGGTCTTTCAGATGCTTTCTGCAGTAGACTCCTGTCATATGTCCAATGCAAATCTCATTTGTCTTTCTAAGTGAGGATTGATCATCTTACCTCGTGCCTGCTTTCTTGTTTATCTCCTTTAGGTGTATAGACTTCATTATGTTTATTATATCTTGTACGTCTATATAAGCAAGTATATACTATGTTTGTCTTTCTCCTTCTGGGATACTTCACTCAGAATGATCTTTTCTAGATCCCACCATTTGCCTGCAAATTTCATGATTTCCTCATTTTTGATTGCTGAGTAGTATTCCATTGTGTAAAAATACCACAATTTCTGTATCCATTCCTCTGATGATGGACATCTGGGTTGTTTCCAGGTTCTGGCTATTACAAATAAAGCTGCTACAAACATGGTTGAGCAAATGACCTTGTTGTGTACTTGAGCAAATTTTGGGTATATACCTAGCAGTAGTATAGCTGGGTCTTGAGGAAGTGTTATTCCTAATTGTCTGAGAAAGTGCCAGATTGACTTCCAAAGTGATTGTACCAGTTTACATTCTCACCAGCAATAGAGGAGGGTTCCCCTTTCTCCACAATTTATTCACTTTGTATCTCAGCTATAGCCCCCTCCCTCATCACTTCCCGATACCGACCTTCCTCCCTCTCCTCCTCCCATGCCCCATCCCCTGTCCACTGTCATCTGTGGCCTGGTACAGCTGCACTCCCCACAGCAGGAAGTGGTCCTGTCCTGTTCCCTGTTTTTTCCTGCTTTAGATATCTATCCCATTTGCTTTCTGAATGAGGTTTAAGCAACTTCCCTAGGGTCCTCCTTCTTGTTTAGCTTCTTTAGGGGTATAGATTTTAGTATGTTTATCCCATATTATATGACCAATAGCCACTTATAAGTGAGTATTTACTATGTGTGTCTTTCTGCTTCTGGGTTACCTTTCTCAGGATGATCTTTTCTAGTTCCGACCATTTCATATGGAAAAACAAAAATGAAAAAAAAAAAAAAAACAGAACTGCTAAAACAATCCTGTACAATAAAAGAGCTTCTGGTGGTATTTCCATCTCTGATCTCAAGCTGTACTATAAAGCAACAGTAATAAAAACTGCATGGTACTGGCATAGAAACAGAATGGTGGACAATGGAATCAAACAGAAGTCCCAGAAATAAACCCACACACCTACAGATAATTGATTTTTGACAAAGAAGCCAAAACCATGCAATGGACAAAAGATAGCATCTTCAACAAATGGTGCTGGTCTAACTGGATGTCTACATGTAGAAAAATGCAAATAGATCTATATTTATTACCCTGTACAAAATAAAGTTTAAGTGGATCAAAGACCTCACATTAAAACCAGTCAGACTAAATCTGTTAGGAGAAAAAGTGGGGAAGAGCCTTGAACTAATCAGCACTGGAGGAAACTTCCTGAACAGAATACCAATAGCACAGGCTCTAATATCAACAATCAATAAATGGGACCTCATGAAACTGAAAAGCTTCTGTAAAGCATAGGACACCGTCATCAAAACAAAACAACAGCCTACAGATTGGGAAAGGACCTTCACTGACCCTATATCTAAGAGATGGCTAGTATCCGGAATATATAAAGAACTCAAGAATTTAAACAGCAACAAATCAAGTAATCAAATTAAAAATGAGGTACAGAGCTAAAAAGAGAATTCTCAACAGAGGAATATAGAATGGCAAAGAAACAAAGAAATGGTCAATGGAGGAAAAGAAGACCTCCCCTATAAGTGGACTTGGGGAGGGGCATGCATGCAGAGGGTGGAGGAAGGGAGGGGTTGGGACAGGAGGGGGAGGGAACCATGGGGGGATACAAAGTGAATAAAGTGTAATTAATAAAGAATTTAAAAAATAACTGAAAATTTAAAAAAAAGAAATGCTCAATGTCCTTAGTCATCAGGGAAATGCAAATCAAAACAACCCTGAGATTTCACCTTACACCCATCAGAAAGGCTAAGATCAAAAACTCAAATGACAACACATGCTGGAGAGGATGTGGAGAAAAAGGAACCCTCCTCCATTGCTGGTGGGAATGTAAACTTGCAGTTGTACTTTGGAAATCAATCTGGTGCCTTCTCAGACAATTAGGAATAGTGCTACTTCAAGATCGAGCTATACCACTCCTAGGCATATATCCAAAATATGCTCAAGTATACAACAAGGACATTTGTTCAGCCATGTTCATAGCAGCTTTATTAGTAATAGTCAAAATCTGGAAACAACCTAGATGTCCCTCAACGGAGGAATGGCTGCAGAAACTGTGGTGCATTCACACAATGGAATACTACTCAGCAATTAAAAACAAGGAAATCTTTACTTTCTTTTAAGTGCTAGCTCCTCTAAATTCCCCTAGGCAGCCTCTTTTGTTCCCAGGAGATGTCCAGACTCCTCTTCCCTCCATGGTGGACCTCAGTGTTGGAAGGCTTCTGCAGGGCAAGTGCCTCTCTTCTCCTATTGCTTCACTGCCCCAAGCCCTGGGGACAGGCATCTAATGATGACTTTGAGGCTAAGATTCCAAAATATGGAATTCTTCTACAAATAAGTACATCTTGGGAAAAAGACTTATCCATAGCAGGAGGATTTTTTTTTAATTAAGTCTTTCCATAAAGACAAATCTCATTCATAATATGAATCAAGCAAAAGGAAGAGAATTGTAAGTTGTGTGTAGCCCTGCTGTCAAAAACAGCATTTACATGTTTTCGAATATATTTGAGAGGTCATCCAATATTTTTCTTAAAGCATATTTTATTTAAGTGTCTTAAAACCAGTAATAAGTGGAAATAACCTTTATAGGCATTTATAAGTACATTTGTAGTATTTTATATGACTATATGATATTCCATCTTCCTTTTTGTTGAATATTTAGCATGTTTTTTTTTTTTTTTCTGTTATCAGTATAAATAGTGCTGTGATGGACATGGTTCATATAAAACTTTGGGTATTTGCTTGACTGGTTCCTCGGGGTAAAACCATAGGCTTGAACCTGTGCCAATTCTATGGGTCTTCTGGCCTCTGGGTGTACTGCGCACATTTGTGTTTACCCATGCTCACATGCTTACGCACATGTAAGAACAAATAAGTCTTTAAAGGAATCTTTTCCTGAAAGAGAAGTGTGGGTCCTTTTGCATGTGTGCTAAACATCAGCACGAGTGACAGAAGGCCGGTCTCAAACGGTGGCACTCACGTGGTTCCATCATGTGATATGCTCAAAATTTGATGCTAGTGATGGAAGCTGGAGAGCTGGCTTAGGGGCTTAGAGCACTTCAAGGTACAGTTTTGTTTTGTTTTGGTTCGTTTGTTTTTTGTTTGTTTGTTTTATTTTGTTTTCGAGACAGAATTTCTCTGTGTAGCCTTGGCTGTCCTGGACTCATTTTATAGACCAAGCTGGCTTCAAAATCACGGCAATCCACCTATCTCTGACTCCCTGAGTGCTGGGACTAAAGGCCAGGGCTGAAGTTTAATTTCCAGTATCCACACTGGGTATCTCACAAGCACCTGTAAGTACAGCTTAACAGGATATAATGCCCTCTCTGGCCGCAGTGAGTACTGAACACATTTGTTCTTTCACATGCTCACAGCCACACGCACATACATACAAATCAATCTCTAAAAGACTCTTTCAATGGAAGAGAAGGTTTAGTGGCTCCCAGAACTTAGTTGTGGAGCAAGGCTATGAGAGGGCTTTTCTCTTCAGTGAGAGACTCCTGATAGTAATGGTGATTATATGAGCCTGTTCATATGGTGGCATTTTATAAAACACAATGCATACACAAAATGATTATGAAAATTGATAAAATCCAAATGATGGTTGTAGCTTATTATGTAGTACTGTGCCACTGTTTTCTGGTTTAGGTAATTATTCTTCGGTAAAGATATTATCACTGCGGTAACTTGGGAGCAGGACATAGAAACTGGTACTAGTTTTGAAACTTTACAATTATTTCAGATGAAATGGTTGTAAAAATTCTCTTAGTAACATCCAAAGTTTTCCGAGTTTTCACGTGTTAGGTCCTTTGCTCCGCATCATACATGTGTGATCTGATTGACCTTTCCAACAGCCTGGACTGTCCATTCTGTTGTCCTCATTTTGGTATTTTGGTAGTGAAGTGAAAAGGTCCCTCTTGCCCCCAAACCACTCTCATAATAAAGATTTAAAACAATGGGGTAGGTTTGCAAAACAGAATTTGTCCTTTTGGTATTATGAGACTCTTCCTCTTTACCAAACTTTGTGACATCAAGACTCACATGGACCACACCACTCACGCACTGCACAGCTGGAGGTCTCCGTGCTGCTGCTCAAAGATCCCGGCTCCCCCCTGGCTGCCTGCTGTGAGGAGCATGGGGCTTACAGGTTGGAAAGCTCCGTGCTATAGATTCACTTTTGCAACAAAGTAATATAAATATATTTTTTTAAGGAAGAAGAAAAAGAGGAGAAGAAAGAGAGAATAATTGCTAGTTATCAGAACATTTGGTATTGGAGTCATGCAGCTCTTTCATTTTTACATTGATGATATTTATTTTTTCAAATAACTCTCCATCATTTTATTCTTAGAGAAAGCTTACAGCACAAGAATGAATTTAAAGAAAGTATTACAGTGAGCTCATTGCCCATGCTGGTCCAGGCTGGGAGTCACACCATCTTTTCTTGCTTTTCCAGGGAACTTCTTTCCCCCTCCTCTGTTTTCCTCTTGGGGCCTAAAGTGGGAGGACCACCCCCTAAAATCTTGCAGGACTACAAGTTGGGTTCCAAATAGCACCCTCTGTGGGAGAAAAATTTCCTTTTTGTAAATGGCCCATTGTTTCCTGGTTTAAAGCCTTTGCTCCCAGGTACATGAAGGCCCTTTCCTCCAAAATGAGCGATGACACCTTCCTGTGGCTCTTCCTCCTGGTGCCATTATGAGATAAGTCACTATGAGATACTGACTCATTTTCCCAGCCCACATTGAGTCAACAGCCCAGGAACCCTGAACAACAGAGAACTGGCCAGTAGAATTTGGGAGGCAGGGGAAGGGCAGGAAACACCTGATGGCCACATAAAGGACCTACCTCAGCACTCTCATTTATTAGCTTTTTGAAGAGTGCCACCCTTGCCAGGGAGTGAGCAGTGACAAGATCCTTCTTTGCTTCAGAGAAATAACTGCAATCTTTAATCTTTACTTTATCTTTAATCTTCCAATTGAGAACTTAAAACAAAACCTCTATTGATGAGTTATATAATTCTTTCTTGGAGATATTTCTTCTGTTTCAGTTTCTTGCTAGTGATTGAATCTGCATTTTCTCAATGGGAGCATGGAAGCTGTCTGTAAAGCTCCCTGATGCCTACACCTTCCTCTCCTGTAGTTGAAAATCTTTCCTTTGATCACTGTTGACTTCTTTTTTTGCACCTCTGCTGCCCTCTTCCTTGACATCTGTATTTCCATTTATTCTTGTGGCTCACCTGCTGATAACCTGAGGGTCCCCTAACCCTTAAACCTGATATTCCTTCTTAGTGCTCAATCTTGATAGCTTTTCATTTTCTGTTTTTGAATTTTTTTAATTTATCACAATTTATTCACCTTGTATCCTAGCTGTAGCCCCTCCCTCGTCCCCTCTCAATCCTGCCCTGCCTCCCTCTTCTCTTCCCATGCCCCTCCCCCAGTCCACTGATAGGCGAGGTCCTCCTCCCCTTCCATCTGACCGTAGCCTGTCAGGTCTCATCAAGACTGTCTGCATTGTCTTCCTCTGTGGCCTCTGGGGGAGGTGATCAAAGAGCAGGCCACTGAGTTCATGTCAGTGACAGCCCCTGTTCCCCTTACTAGGGTACCCACTTAGACACTGAGCTGCCATGGGCTACATCTGTGCAGGGGTTCTAGGTTATTTCCATGAATGGTCCTTGATTAGAGTATCAGACACAGAAAAGACCCTTGTGCCCACACAACCATTCTAACTAGTAATGTGTTAAGGAAAGCTCCAAGCACCTGTATATTCCTGCTTAATTGGTTCCTGTCTGCCTCTCCACACTCAAGACATATCATGTCCTCCCTGTCTGTACTCTGCCATCAGTCACTATTCTCCATTCTCTCCTATCTTAGGTTTTTGGCATATTTATTCCTCTACCTACCATACTTACGGCCTGGCTGGCATTCCTGTCTTCAGTATCTCTGTTATATGCAACAAAGTACTCTGGGCCTCTCCTTGAGGGCACCGGCTTCTCCAGCATGTGTCTCTAAAGAACTATCTCCATTATTATGTGAGGTCTATGAGAGAACAGGTCTGCTCTTGCTCAGTTGTTCAAGTTCATTACACAGAACTGGGATGATTGCTAACAAGCCTTTGGTAGTGCTGGGCTTGTAGCTTAGTAGTGGAATGTAGGCTCATCAAGCACAAGGCCCTGGACTCTATCCCCGGCTCCAAAACCAAACAGTAAATAAAATAAACATTGATGACTCAATGAATGGATACGAGCCAGGAGTTAGCTGAGGATATTGGGATGCATTGTACCAGGGTATAGAGAAGCATCTAAGGACAGCTATAGGTTTAGCAAGGCCAATACTTACTCTATCTCAGAGAGTGGGACCATACAAGTGTTCTCATGTCCCCCTGAAGGCCCTGGATGGAATGTGGATCCTTACTAGGTACTGTGCAAGAGCAGACAGAGTGTGTTCCCTGCCTGATTAACACATAGTGGCCAGAAACTCCAACCTTCACTGTCCCGCCATCATGCTTTCTCTCCTTGGAGCGAATGCCTGTTCCAGTCCACCAAGCACTTTTCCTTCTTTCTTGTCTCTTTGCTCGTACCACATTTTGATATTCTTGTGAGCCTCTTGTGAGCTGCCATTTTTCCTTCTCTGCCCCTTCACTTGGCCCCTGCTATTTTCTACTCCTGCTTTTCCTTCCTCTTCACTGTTGAATATAGGCCCAAGAGAATAAGGATAAATGTACATGAGAATGCCCAAGTTTGCTTTTTTGGTTGCTGTGATAAAACACTGACCAAAAACAAGTTTGGTGGAAGAAAAGGTTAATTTCAGCTTTCAGGTTACAATCCATCATCAGATGAAGTTAGGATAGGCACTTGGAGACAAGAACTGAGGCAAAGACTGTGGGGGTGAGAGGAACCCCGCTTACTGGCTTGCTACCAGTGCTTTGCTCAGCTTGCTCTTACACAACCCAGGACCACTTGCAGGAGCAGTATTACCCCCAGTGGGCTGGCTTTACTCACCTTAGTCATTACCCAAGGTGTGCCTACAGGCCACTCTGATGGAGGCAATGCCTCTGCTGTGGTTCCTTCTTCCCAGGTAACTCTGTTAAGATGAAAACAATTAAACAGTGCAGGATTCTCTGGGCTCTTTAGACAACTGCCTGACCCCAGGTTAAGGCTAAAGCTGAACAGGAAGACTTTATTCATTATACTGAGAGGGCTGGAGAACAACCCTAGAAAGAACAGATCAGAAGTGGTTAAAGATGGGAAACACTGAATACCAAACCCAAGCCATGCCTAACTTGCAGTAAATTGAAACACATTGTACATACTGATAAGCAATGAATTTTTCTTGTATTATTTCCGGTTTCTCTGAAACTTGGTATGGCTTTGGTAATCTGTAATTTAGCTGGCAACCCTAACACTTGCCAGCTTTTCGTAGAGCTAGGAAAATAGGAAGCTGCTAAAGAGAGTAAATACACTGCTATTCTTTGTTTTACACTGTCGTGGCAATGTAAGACAAAGTAGAGTGGGGAGAGACCCAGTACCCCAGTGTGGCTGAGTCCCTTCACCAAGGCCTCAGAGCTCTCACCTCCCCATCACAGGAAATGGCAATTTTCCCCTTACTTGTATGTAGCGTAGGAAGGGGAGAGAGCATTGCTTGTTCTTAAAATGTCGACTAGGATACTTAAAAGCAAGAGCACAAAGACAGTGCATCCTGATACCGTGATCTATAGTTACCCTACTGAGAACTCATGTTTACTACAGACTCACTGTTTGCTGAGTCTGTATTAAGTGCTGTCTAAATTAGGTCATTGAATTTCTACAGTAACTCCTTGTGGTCTGCACAAAGAAATATAGTTACTTCATATTTACTAATTATTTATTTCTATGAAGTTGCTGTGATGATGTAACCAAGCAAATGTTTTACAATGTAGGCATGTTGATGTTTACTGGAGTAATGACTGGAAAAATAAAATTCTGAAAATCTAAATATTCACCAGTCAGAGACTAATGAAATAATGTTGACACATAGTTCCTTATAACTACATTGCCAACCAGGGGATTTATTTATTCCCAGACTTGAATGAGAATGTATGACATAGATACAATTAAGTTTGATACTTATTCATAATTATGTCTGGCAAAATACAGAGATCACTGTAACAAACACATTATAATTAAATATAAATGTTATAAAACTTCACAAATCTTTAAATTGATCACACACACATACACACACACATAACCTAATTATCTCCTCAGGCCACAGTCATCTACACTTGAGTCTTGGTGTCCTCAGCCTTGCATGCAGGCCTATGGTTCTTACTGTGAGTGCAGAGGGTTGCCCCCATGTCCGGGAGGTGCTGCTCTGTGTGGGTGAGCTCACTGGCATGCGCACTGCTGTGTCTGCTTTGCATTCTCCCTGAGCACCAACCATAAACACTCATTTCCCCAGAGCTAAAGCATCTACAGAAGTTTGGCATCAGGGCTGGAATTAACCAAAACCCTGACTTCTTTCTCTGAAACACCCCAGCTCATGAAAGCACGCTTGCTCGGAGAAACACGTTTGGGTCAAGTCAAGGTCCTCATAAAATTTATGAAGGATGAGCTTGGACCATCAGAGATGTCAGGTAGACGTGAAGGGCAAGGCCTGCTGTTTCACACACCCACTGCCATACTACACTGGAACACAGAACAAGTCTCCTGTCAGGAAGCCCTTGGGCTATGTCTGTCTTCACAGCATCTGGACCCTGAGGGGCTCTCACATGAAGTATAGCAGCATGCCTTCTTAGACCCTTAGACTCGGTGAGGTGACTAATGTGTCTCCTCGGGGACCATGGGGACTGATAGGGTGGAAGTGCTGGTCCACGAGAGAGGCTTCCTAGTTGAGATTCTCTTGTGCTGGGCTGACTGCCATCGTCTTACAGGGAATAATTAGTGCTTCTACCATGGAAATGAAGCGGTAGCTGAACTGATGGATGGGATGAAGTAGCACATGTTGCTCATGTCCAGGAAATCCATGTTGTGTCTAATTTGGCACTGGCTTTAAACAGCTGCTGCCTTTACACACTTCAATTTGTTGTCCACAATGGGAAGGAGACCTGGAAGGATTCAGGACAGTTCAGTCAGATTTTCTATTTTCCCCCCAAAACTGCAAACAGCTGAGCTGCCTCCTTTCTACCAGCTTTTTTGGACCACTCCATTTTTGTGTCTTGAGAAACACCATGTCTCTGCTTTCTCCAGTGCAACCAAATGGTAGCCTGATTTACTACAGCCTGGTTTTGGAGGTGGCCATGCCACAGATGTGTGCTTTTCTACTGTAAAATTTACTGATAATACCTGGCCCCATATTTTTCAAAGATGTGGCCAAAATGGCTGTGGAATTCATCCAGGGATCTTAAGCTAAACGGGTGCCTAGGAGAGTCAGCCTAAGTTTGAAGTTGGGATGGTAGGTGTGTAATATCAGGAGTACTTATGTCAGGCCAGAAAGCCTGTGTTCACAGTAAATAACCTAGCAGTAGTAACTAAATCAGATTAGAAGACAGGTGTGAGAAGCCCTGGTCTCTCATAGATGGGTTTCCGGGGTTTGGATTTGGACCATGGAGCCCTCTGAAACCTTACATCTCATAGTGAGGCAGCCATTATCGTTGGTAGACCACTCATCTGTTAGGCTGATAAGCCTGCCAGAGACCACATTCCTGTTATAAGGAATATACATCTGGGATTGGGACTAAAACCTGGAAGACTTCTACAGGGCCCTTCTGATGACTGTTCTTGGTTTTCTGCTTGACTGATTCTGGAATTAACTACAATCCAAACAAGTGGGTACACCTGTGTGGGAAATTTTTTTCTTAATTAAACAATTTAGAGTGGGAAGACCCACTTTGGTAATACAGAACTTTTGAGGTGGGAAGATCTATCTTCAATCTGGGTCACACCTTCTGCTGGCAGCCTGTATAAAGGACATGGAAGAAGGAAGTTTGCTCTCTTTGGCTGCTTGCTCTTGATCTTGTTGGCAAGACCATTCTTTCACACTGGCATTAGAGCCTACCTTTGGGGAATTCTGATGTATACTGAAGACCAGCTGATACATCCACCCTTGTGGACTGAACAACTTCTGTATTCTTGGACCGTCCATTGGGAGAAAGCAATTGTTGGACTAGCTGAACCACAACCTGTAAGCTATTCTAATAAATCCATTTAATATGTACACATGCACACACACAGAGAGGGAGAGAAATTCTATAAGTTTATGTTCCTCTAGAGAACCATGAGTAATACAGATTTTGGTATCAGAAGTAGTTTAATAGGCAACAGAAGTATAAGGATTAATTTTTTTAAGGATATGGAATAGGATTTTCAATTTCCTAACACCTACAGTTACTGAAGCCTCTCCTAGAAGCTCAGACAGTTCTGAAAGATCATGTATGAACTATTTTACACACTTAAGGAGACAAAAGCATTTGATTATCCTGATTAACTAGTTGTGAGAGGCAAAAAATTTGGTGACTGAATGGAAAATGAGGATGCTGGTCAGTTGTTCGTGGCATCCCTGGATAAACTGACAAAGGAATAGAATGAGCTCTGTGAACGTAAACACTTCTAGCATCTCAGATATGGTAAAGGACAACAGTGAACTCAGTGATAAAACTGACCAGCTCCAGGTGAACATAAGTAGCCTAAATGTTTCTAAGTACTCCCTGGAAGAGAATCTTTTCTTTAGCAGCCACAGAGCTCAAGTTGTGAAAAATCAAATAGAAGCTCTCATTATAAGATTAGCTGAATTACAGTGAAATTCAATCCCCAGCCTTGGAGGGTGTCAACAGTTAAAGGCATTAATTGGTAAAGAATGGGATCCTCTAAATTGAGATGGGATGTGTGGGAGGACCCTATTGAGGCTGAGAACTTTGAACCCTCAGATTCTTAAGGGTTTATCTCAACTGAGGAAATAGTCTCTCCACAACAAGCAAAAGATGCCCTCTTACCTCCAAGTGAACCTTCTGAAATATTACCTGTCGCACCATTGACTGAAGAAATTAATTCATTATCTGCTAAGTTAACAGTAACTTTCTCTGAAGGAGAGGCCAGGCAAGGCAATACTGATGTCCTTCAGGGCTCACCAACAGTTGCCTATAGATTTATAAGGAGACTTGAGGCTAATCAGGCTCTTAGAGGGTAGGTGGAAAGTGTAGTTCACGAGGTGTGCTACACTACTAAGGAGCTTTAAAGAGTTTGCTAATTCTCAAGCGGAAACCCAGGGAAGATGCATGGGAATGGATTTTAAGGGTGTGAGATAATGGTGGAAGGAACATAAAACAGGAGAGTTTAGGTTTGATATGGCAGTTTGCACAGTTAAAAAACATGTCAAAGTTTAAATAGTTGGCTGAAGTATTTGTCAAAAGATGTCAAAAGGAGTTGGAGATGCCTTATATTTCTTGGCTTAGTGTTGATGACAAGATTTTAATGCTCAGAGACATGCAAAGCTAGAGTGGGTGTTCTCTAGAAAACCCAATCCTCTACAATGGGAAGGCCTAGAAGACATGTTCTTCACTAATAATACAAGATGCAAAAGGGGTACCAACATGTTAGAAGAGCTTTGTTGTTGTCCTTTTTCTTGTGTCAGACCTGAGGGTTGGGAACACTGCTGCTCAGTTGGGTTCAAAAGTAATGGGTTATACTGGGCCCCAAGGTGGCAGGGGCCAGGGAACAGCTCTGAGTCACTAAAGGCAGGGCAATCTTAGTTATCATAAGGGACACCATAGATAAAGCAATGTCCATAATGGTCAGCGCAGGTAAAGTGATTTTTTTATGGTGATGTGATTCAAATAGACCTTTGGCACTAGCTAAACAATTAGAGTGTCCAGGCATAAAATAGGTAAGAATCCTTCTGCATTTTTGATTGATCTATAGAAGTAGAAAAATTCTCAAGCAAATGGAAGAAAGGTTCCACTGGTTCATGGCAAAAAGAGAATCTCAGGCTGTGAAGCAATTTCTAGACTCAAGAAAGTTTGTAGACCCAAAACCCTCTGAATGAAGGGACCCAGGCTACCCTAAGGAAAGACCTTGATAAAATACCAAATAGTTTTACTGTTAGCTTTTTGTTTTCTGTCCCTTCCCAGAGAGACTTACGACCTTTTACTGCTCACTGGCTATAGGAAACAGTCAAACTGTCTCTGGTATGTTGAATACTTCATCTGAATTAACAGTGATTCTATGAGCCCCAAGAAACATTGTGGCCCTCCAGGTAAAGTGGTGGTTTATGGAGGCCAAGTGGTGAGTGGAATTTTGGCTAAAGTCCAACTTGAGTCCAGTGGGTCCCATGACTCATCCTCTGGTTATTTCCTCAGTCCCAGAATATGTAATTGGGATAGATATACTTAGAAGTTGGCATAATTCTCACATTGGTTCCTTGACCTCTGGAGTGAAGGCAATTGTGGTTGCAAAGGCTAAATGGAAGCCTTTAGAATTGCCTCTCCCAGGGAAAGTAGAGAATCAAAGTTAGTGACATCTCCAGAGGAACTGTAGAAATCAGTACCACTTTCAAGGACTTGAAAGACTCAGGTGTGGTTGTTCCCACATTTCCATTTAACTTGCCTATCTGACCTTTGCAGAAAACAGATGGCTAAGAAAGAATGAGAGTTGACTATTGAAAACTCAGCCAAGTAGTGACTCCAGTTCCAGATGTGCTGTTCTTACCTGAGCAAATTAACACATCTCATGGTACATGGTATGCAGCTATTGATTATCAAATGCCTTTTATTGGCATACCATAAGAACGGCCGGAAGCAATTTGCTTTCAGTTGGCAATGCCAACTGTATACCTTCACAGTTTTACCTCTAGTGTATTGTAACTCTCCTCCTCTCATATGTTAGAAGGGATCTTGATCATCTCTGTCTTTTCCATAAAATATCACATTGGCTCACTACATTGATGACATTATGCTGATTGGACCTAGTGAGTAGGAAGTAGCAACCACTTTGGACATTTTGGTAACACATATACATATTAGATCATGGAAAATAAATGCAACCAAAATTCAAGGACTGGTTTTTTTTTTTTTTTTTTAAGTGAAATCCCTAGGAGTCTAGTGGTGTGGGCTATTCAGAGACATTCCTTCCAATGTGAAAGATAAATTATTGCACCTGGCCCCTCCTACCACTAAGAAAGAAGCACAATGTTTGTGGCCTATTTGGATTCTGGAAACAGCACATTCCTCACTTAGGTATATTACTCTGAACCATATACTAATTGAGTTGGAAAGGTGGTAGCTGTTGTATGGGGCCTGGAACAGGTCCAGGCTGCTGCGCAGGCTGCTCTACCACTTAGACCATATGATCCAGCAGATCCAATGGTACTTGAAATGTCAGTGGCAGAGAGGGATGTTGTTTGGAATGTGGCAGATCATTACAGGTGAATTATAGAAGAGACCTTTGAGATTTTTAGAGCAAGGTTCTACCATCATCTGCAGACAACTATTCTTTTGAGAGACAGCTCTTGGCCTGTTATTGGGGCTTTGTAGAAACTTAACATTTGACAATGGCCACTAAGTTACCATGCGATTCAAGCATCATGACCTGGGTATCTGACTCATTGGGCCATAAAGTAGGATGGGCACAGCAGCAATCATTATTAAATGAAGGTAATATATACATGGTCAGAGCAGGTCTTGAAGGCACAATCAACTTACAGAAAAAGTTGCAAAATTGCCTATGGTTTTTGCTCCTGGTACAATGCCATCAGCTCCCAAGCATGCACCGCTTACCTCATGGGGTATGCCCTGTGATTAATTCACTGAGGAAAAGAAGACTTGGGCCTAGTTTTCTGATTGTTCGGCACAATATGCAGGCACAATCCACAGGTGGACAGCTAAAGCATTACAATTCCTTTCTGGAACAACCCCAAAAGACATACTGAAGTAAAGCATTCATAGTGGGCAGACTTCAGGAAGTACACATGGTCATATATTTTGTTTGGAAGGAGAAATTGCCAGAAGTGCAATTGTTCACTGATTAGTGGGTTGTAGCCAATGAATTGGCTTCAAAAGACCATGATTGAAAAATTGGTGAGAAAGACATCTGGGGAGAAATCATGTGAATAGATCTCTCCATATAGGCTAAGGATGTAGAGATACTTGTGTTCCGTGTATTTGATTATCAAGCGGTGACTTCAGAGGAGGAGAAGCTCAGTAATCAAATATATAGGATGGTCCATTTTGTTGACAGTCAGCCTCTTTCCCCAGCCATTTCTGTCATTGCCCAATGGGCCCATGAACAAAATGGCCACAGTAACAAAGGTTTGGGTTATTCTTGGGCTCAACAACACTAACTTCCACTCTCCAAGGCTGACCTGGCTGTAGCTACTGCTAAGTTCCGGATCTGCAAACAGTAAAGACCAGCACTGGGTCTGAGATATGGCACCATACCCTAGGATGACCAGCTAGCATTCTGGTGACAGGGTGACCACGTTGGACCTCTTCCTCCATGGAAAGAACAATGTTTTGTCATTACTGGAGTAGATACTTATTCTTGTCATGAATTTGCATTTCCTGCACAAAATGTTTCTGCCAAAACCATCATTTTTGTACTTACAAAATGCCTTATCCACCATCATGGTATTCTACCCAGCATTGCTCGTGTCACAGCCAGAGACATGTGACAGTGAGCCTGTGGTTATAGAATTCATTGGTCTTACCATGTTCCCACCATCCTGAAGCAGCTTGCCTGACAGAAAGATGGAATGACCGTTTGAAGCCACTGTTACAGCACCCATTAGGTAACAGCAGCCTGGATAGGTGGGAAGGGCTCTTCAGAAGGTTGTATATGCTTTGACTCAGCTTCCAATATATGGTACTGATTCTCCCTGGCCAAGACCCACAGGTCTGGCCTAAAAGTTTTGACTCCAGAGAGCTCCCCTGTCAGGAGACACAACAAGCATTTTATTGAATTGGAAGCTCAGACTTTCCTCTGGACACTTTGGGCTTCTTATAGCACTAAGCCAACAGGCTAAGAAAAGAATAACAGTGTTAGGAGGGGTGGTTGATCCAGATTAACATGGGAATATTGCATTGCTTCTCCACAAGGAAAGTAAGGAAGATTATGTCCAGAGTGCAAGGGATACTTCAGGGCATCTCTTGGTGCTACCATATTCTGTAAACAATGTCAGTGGGAACCTACAACAGCCTAATCCAGGCAGATGACAAAGGGCACAGGCCCATCAGAAATTCATTTATGGGTCACTCCTCCAGAACAAGAGCCAAGACCTGCTGAGCTGCTTACTGAAGGTAGAAAAAAGTCAAAGTGAGTAGTAAAGGAAGGTGTTATAGATACTAGCTAAAGCCATGTGACCAGTTGGAGAAATGAGGATTATAATTGGCATTAGTGTTTCTGTTGTATTTTGTTAGAAATATGTTTGTACAGATATTTGTGTTTCCTTTGTTCGACTTCTTTATCATGTAATGTAGCATCAGTAAAGAGAATCTCAGTGGTTTCATTATCTTTCAGCTTGAGATACTGAAAGAAGCCACCTATTATAAATGTATAATGTGCTTGCGGTTGTGTGAGTGTCTGTACTATCCTGCTAGGCGTAATTATGACCCCGTTAAATATGCAATGTGTTGGCAATTGCATATGCATAGTTAAATCATGTTAGATGGAACTATGTATGACCTGCTTATTGTCTTCATTAGAAAATTAATGAAGATGCAAGGAGCGATGATTATGTGTCGAGCTGACAAGGGTGGACTTGTGTTGTCTCTTCTTCGTTGTTATTTTGACTACAATTGGAATTAATGAAAATATAAGCCACTGGGTTCTGTGAGGTTTTTTTTTTTTTTTCTTAATTAAATCATTTGAAGTGGGAAGACTGACTTTTAATCCAGATCTCTTGATGTGGGAAAATCTGCCTTTAATCTGGGCCACACCTTCTGCTGGCAACTTTTATGAAGGACATGGAAGAAGGAGTTTTTTGGTTCTTGCCTGCTTGCTTTTACTCTCACTGGCAAGTCCATTCCTTCACTGGCACGAGAGCATACTTCTTCAGGATTCTGGCATATGCTGAAGACCAGCTGAGCTATCCAGCTCCATAGACTGAACAACTTTTGAATTCTTGGACCTTTCATCTGCATTCATTCTATAAATTCTGTTTCTCTAAAGAGCCCTAACCAATACAACACTCTTAGAACATCTGGATTCTAGTTTGTCAAAACATGTACCTTTTTCACTGGGGGGTGGGGTAGGAGGGAGGGTAGAAACACGTTTCCACCCTGTCACATTCAATTGCCTGAGAAGTTTCCCTAATCCTTTAGGGGCTTTTAGCTCTGGCTAGACTGAGATTTGTGGTATCAAAGCAGAAAAGAATTTCGGAGCTAGCCAGTATGAAACAGAGTTAAATATTTTATTATAGACATTGTAATATAAACTTTAAGTATGAAGGTGCTCAGAAAGATACAGCCAAGTGTGGGTACAGGCTGCCCAAGGGGGACTAACAATTGTCTTATTAGTCATATATACGTCTTTGGTGCTGTCTAGGCACATCCTGAATGGCTGCTAAGAACTCTTTCCCTGATTTTTTTTTTCATATTAAGTGAGATTATAGAGTAGCTTTAAAGGTGCCCTAGATGGAATTTCAATCTGTTAAGAGAAAAAAAGAGGGGGAGGGGGCTCCTAGGATCACATGGGAGTTTAATACATGTCCTTTCCCTTAAATGGGGTTCCTGATCAAATTCCTGGAAGACTGTGGGTCCATATCCTGGAAGGGAGAAAGGCTGTACACTGTTGCTGGTTGTGCTCTGCTCTGGTTGTTGCCGCCTTGCTGTAGAGAGAGGCCCTGGTGAGAGTCCAGGTGAGGATCTCCTTTTCCCTCTCATGCCCTTATAATTCCCCTCTTTTATTTCCTGCTTCACCTTGAGCCACCTGGCTGTCACCGTGCGTGGCGACTACTAGAGCCGAGCATACCGAGGGACATTGCTGTCCTGTAGCTGCTCACCTATGCTCCTAGGAAAGAGCTATGTGTGACTGAAACAGGAAGAAGAACAGATACCCATGTTCCCTGCATCTTTAGCTACCATCTGCCCCATGGGGTCATGGGAATTCACTTATAAATCACACTGCCACAAAACCAGTAAAAGATTCAAGACAAGGGAAGCGAAGTCTGGAGCCATACATTGGAGCATCACACCTTAGTTACCACCTGGGACATTTGGCCATGGTCTCCTGGGATTATGGTTATAGACGTGAGCCTAAAGTCCCTGTGCCCCTGTCGCATGCTGTTCTTTACCAGTAGTCATGGTCTGTAGAGGAAGAGAACCAATAGAATGAATATATATTAAAGGGGGATTTATTACATTGTCTTACATGATACAATCTGATTAGTCTGACATTGGCTATCTTCACACTGGAGAAACGGAGAACCTGGTAGCTCTCCAGTTCGTGAGACTGGAAGAAGTTTCAGGTTGGTGACAGGTAGGCCTACCAGATTCCTGGAGAGTCCCTGGTCTTCAGTCTAGTTTAGAGTGCTGAAGAACCTGGGTTCTGGTGTTAGTTAAGGCTGAACGGTATGGTAAAACACTGATACAAACATCTTAAAGGAGAAATTGTTATTTAAACTTACAGTTTTAGGGTACAGTTCATCATACTGGGGAAGTCAAGGCAGCAGGAACTGGAAGCAGCGGATCACATGGCACCCCCAGTCAGGAAGTCGAGAGCTATGAGTTCATGCTGCTGCTCAGTTCTATCTCCATTTAGATAGTTCAGGTCACAGTGACATTCATAGCATGTGGGTCTCCCAAATCAGCCAATATCCAGGGGCACCTCCCAGAGAATTCTAGACTCTGGGAAGTTGACAGTTAACAGCCATGGAGGAACACTGCTTACTGGCTTGCTTATTATGGCTTGTTCAGCCTGCTTCTTTTTAAAACCTGTGACCACCAGAACAGGGATGGATCCGCCCACAATGGGCTTTTCCTCCTAAAACAATGACTAATTTAGAAAATACCTTACAGCTAGATCTTATAGAGGCATTCTCTCGGTTGATGTTTCCACTGTTCAGATGACTCTAACGTGGGGAAAGCTGACATAAAACTAGCCAGGACAGAGCCCCTGGCTCTCAAGGACTCTGGATGGATTATGGCTTTGCCTCTAGAGGTCCATTTCATCTCTGACTCCTAAGTAGATGAACTTGGACATTTATTATAATTACATGGTGTGCTAGCTAGTTTTAGATCAACTTGTCCCAAGCTAGAGTCATTTTAGAAGAGGGAATTTCAATTGAACAAATGCCCCCACCAGAATGGCCTATGAGCAAGCCTGTGATACGTTTTCTTGACTGATGATTGACATGGGAAAGCCTAGCTCAGTGTGGATGGTAACACCCCTGGGCTGGTGGTCTGTGGTGCTATAAGAGGCTGAGCAAAGACATTAGGGAGCAAGCCAGGAAGCAATGACACTCAATGGCCTCTGCTACCTCCAGGTTCTTGTCCTAGCTTCCCTCCGTGACGACTTACAAGCTGTAGAGTGACATAGACCCTTTACTTCCTGGGCTGGCTGGTCTTATGTCAACTTGACACACAGGGTAGAGTTATCTGAAAGGAGGGAACCTTAATTGAGAAATGGCTCCATAACATCCAGCTGTAAGGCATTTTCTTAATTAGTTATTGATGGATGGAATCCCAGGCTGTTGTGGGTGGTGCCATTTCTAGGCTGGTGGCCCTGAGTTCTCTAAGAAAGTTGACAGAACAAGCCAGAGGGAGCAAGCCAGTAAGCAGGCCCTATATGGCTTCTGCATCACCTCCTGTCTCCAGATTCTTGCCCTGTTTGAGTTTCTGTCTTGGCTTCATTTAGTGATGAACAGTGCTGAGGAGATATAAGCTGAATAAACCCTTTCCACTCTAACTTGCTTTTTGGTCATGTGTTCCCTCACAGCAATAGAAACCCTAAATAAAGAAGACACTTTCCAAGTTACTTTCAGTCATGGCATTTTATCACAGCAATAGAAACTAAGACACACAGGCAGGAAAGCATTGGAGCGCTGTTGTCCCAGAGAGAACCATCAGTGTAATTCTACCAAATCAAATGCAGGTGGAGGGAGAGCTGCTGCACCAGAGTCTCCACTGGCTGGGATGTGGTGACTGTGTGAAGGAGATAAGCAGGCTCCATGGTGCCTGCTGGCACAGGGCATGAGGAGCCATGGCAGATTTATCTCCCCAGGCAGTAAGCTGCACTAATTGCTTTGGAAGCAAGGCCTTTTCCTGGGCAGCAGCATATGCCACATGAATTATCTGAAGCAAAGATAAAAAGCCACCTTACTCTTCCTTTATTGAAGCCTAATAATAAGATGGGGCTGTCGCTGCTTCCCACAAACTATTTCTTTTAATTTAGAAAAAGCACGGGACTGGTCACCTTCTGCTCACAGCTGTGGGGCAGTTCCCAGCCCGGAAACCTAGGACCTCCTATCGTAGGTAGGCTCCTGAGGACCCCTGGGGGTTGTGGGTCAGTGAAATTAACTATGTTTGTATGCATTTAAAACAACCCGGCCCTTGAAGGGAAAGGTGTTATTTTTCTGAGGTGTATTGGATTATAAAGCTGCAAGTGAGGTAACTGGCAAATTTTCAGGGGATGGGGTACACACATCTCTCTCTCTCTCTCTCTCTCTATCTCTCTGTCTCTCTCTCTTTCTCTCTCTGTGTGTTAATGTTTGTGTATTTGTTCTTCTTTTAAAATGGTGGCTCACATTGAACCTGTAGCTCACCAAGTGACTAGACTGGCTGGCCAATGAGCTCCCTCTAGCCTCTGTGTCTACTTCTCTATATTCCAGGTGAATTTGGTCATCATGCTTGTGATGCAAGTACTTTAAGGACTAAGCCCCCCATAGGTACATAATTTCTGGTTTTCTTTTTTAAAATTAAAAAAAAATGATAATAATCCTCCTCATCCATCCCTGGTTTCCCTCTATTTGTGCAAGATTTGAGAACTTTTCTGAAAACTTCAAATTACACTTCAACAGAACAACATGTGTGGGGAAGGATGCCTGTGGCCATGGCATGGTTGTAAGAACAGCTAGAGAGCATGGAAATAGGCTGGCAGCATCTTAAAACAGGAGACTGATGACTGGACTTTGGCAGAACTCCCACCTATACAACCTTAGTCCCTCCAAATCACCTCTTCCTGTCAACGTCCTCAGCAGGGCACTGAATGGGTCCTAGATAAGTCATTCTGTCACTCATGTATAAGCATCCTTTGGGGAAAGGGGTTCCCTGCAGGTGTCAGATCGGGAAGAGAACTCCACAAAGAGATGAGAATGAAATCCCAGGCAGATTGACTATGTCGACCTGGATCAGACATCAGGGAGCTAATGCCAGGTGGTACAGTGTAATTGGAGAAAAGGTTTCCAAGCAACGATCAGTCTAATCAGTCCAGCTGCACCATAAGGCTTAAGGTGTGACTACATAAACACTCTGTTTCTTGGTCTGGGAAGGTATGCTGGTCAGTTTAATTGTCAGCTGGACACACCCTGGAGTCATCTGGGAGGAGAGTCTTCTTGAGGGATCATCTAGATCAGACTGGCCTGTGCGCACGTCTGTGAGTGATTGTCTTGGTTGTCAACCTATGAAAGAGGACTCATCCCATGGTGGACTGCATCATTCTCTAGGCTGGGGTTCCTAAGCAGTGTAAGATAGGAGCAGGCGGATAAGCAAGCAGGGAAGAAAGGAACCTTGTGGCCAGATGTGAGGTGACTAGCTGCCCGAGTTCCTGCCTGGGTCACCCCCCAGTCGTGGATGGTGGCCTGGAATTGTGTGACGAAAAAACCTTTTCTCCACTAAGTTGCTCTTTGTTAGGATATTTTATCACACCAACAGAAATGAACCTAAGACATAAAAAGAGGAAGCTAGGACATAAAGAGAGAAAGTAGTCTCATTCAAACCACATGTAAAATGTTGGTAAAAGATAGAGAGTTGGAAGAAAGAAAATGGGTCTTAGGTCCCCGTCTGTATCATTAAGAGGTCTCTTGGTCAACCGAACCAATAGAAGGAACAAAGATTTATTAGACTGATTTATAGGACACAGTCTGAGCAATCCAGCAACAGCTGTTTTCACATTGCTGAGGATGAGAGCCAGAGAGCTGCTCATTCCATGAGTCTAAGTACCTTGGCAGTCCCAGGCTGTTTCTGAAGACTTAGGGGAGCCATGAAGAGCCCCTGGCCCTCAGTCTTTGTTAGAAATCTGGGAATCTTGATGAACTGGGAAAGGAGCTGAGAAGGCAAGGAGGCAGGAAGCAAAGCTGTTCCCTCAGTCCTCCTTTGATCTGGCTGCCGCCAGAAGCTGCCACCTACATCTCGGGCCCTCCTGTTTCAGATGATCTGATCAAGAAAATCCCTTACAGGTATGCCCAGAAGCTTATCTCTTGGTTGACTCTCTATCCAGTCAGTTTGACATCCAAGATTAACTGTCATACCATATTAGGACTTAGACTCACCATTTGTAATTGAGCCAAAAAGACTATCCAGACCCTGGTGTGTTCAGGTTGGCACTGTTAAGTGAAATCCTCTGTATCGGTGGCAGTGTTCCTATGTGAGCACTGACAGTGAGGCAGTCACCAGCCACAAGGGGATGATGAGTACTTGAATGTGCTTGAGCTATAGAGGAGCAGGGTTTTTAATGGTAGGTAATTTTATTTCAGCTTCAATATCAGAAGCTATAGGCCACCGTGGCTGCCAAATTGAGTAGAGTAACAATTAGTAACATCCCATTCTGGGACACAGCTTCCTGGAAGGCCCCTCTATGTGTAGAGCTAGGCTGAGAGTTAAATGCAGCTCTAAGACCAGGGACTTGGTTCAGATTATGTTAGGGGTGGGAAAGAAGGGTAGAGTATGTAATGAAGGAGAGAAGAAAGAGAAACAAAGATAATACTTTCTCTATGGTGCTATTTGGAAGATCTCTCTTCTAGAATACATTTTTCTACCTAGTGTATATAGAGGAATTTAGTTTTAATTCAGAACATGGCTTCTCTGGCAAAAGATCACATCCAAAGACATAGGTCTATATGATCCGGCTAAAAATCAAACATGCTTTTAATTCAGAAGATAGAGACAAGCAGATCTGAGTTCAAGGCCAGCCTGGTATAGCAAGGTCAGGGAAAGAAAAGCGAAAAGCTTAGGTTCAGGCATGGTGGTACATGCCTTTAATCCCAAACATTGAAGGTAAATTTAGTTTGTGGAAGAAAGCACCCATGATTGAAAGTGATGTCTAATTGAGTGTCAGAAAAGGTGACAAATCAGAGGAAGGTTTGACAGAATAGGACACACCCAAGTCTTATGAGAAGAAAGAGGAAAAGGAGGCTACTTAAGGGGCAATACACAGAAAAGAGGCAGTTTTATCAGGACAGTAATAGAGAGATGGATTGCAGAGAGAGAACTCAGGTGAAGACTGAATAAGCCAAGGAATGACAGGGAGCCAGGAGATTAGAACAGATTGCTTCAGTTAGTTGGAGGCCAAACAAAGCAATTCAGGGGCCGAGAGAAAAGAGAGGCTGAATAAGTCATTTGGGAGAAGAGTTTCAGCCAGAACAGCTGAGTTGAACGAGCCATCTATGAGCTCACAAAGAACGAGCAAGAGTGAGCTTATTAAGCCGTAAGTCTCAGAGGCTAAAACCATTCTGTGCCTAGGTTAGATTGTAGGGAGGCTAGATGCTTCCAGGACTAGGCCTACATTAGCAGACAGAAGCAGTAAGCCTCCCAGACAGTTGAAGCAGGCAAATGAAAGTTCCTTTTACAATATTTGTATCAGGAAACAAAACAAAACAAAACAAAACAAAATGTACTGACCTTGTTACAAAGAGCACTGAGCCATCTCTGTTGTGTTCATTCCATCCGGCCCTTCATGTCCAGTCATAAAAGCAGCCGTCGCCTGAAGGAGCATGTGACACACAGCTGCACATGGATTAAAAGAACAACGAAATGGTCACCAGGCAGTATAAAGCTGTGTAACTGAACATCACTGAGCATGGGTCATGGGTGTGATACCAGGTGGACTTTCAAAGCAGAGTGCCATTCAGGCTCCACTCCCCAGCATGGTAGCCACTGAATGCTGAGGGGAGGAAACCCGAGACAGGAATGGCTGGCGGGGGCTAACCCCATGAGACAGGTGAGCTGGAGGAAAACAGACCCTGCAAGCGGGCTACATTGAGCAGCTCATTTCATTGAGGGGAACAGAGGCCATTTAAACCTTTGGGGAGTGGTAGAGGCTTTTGGGTGAGTGTATGTCATTGGCCGGGGCTGAGGTACTGGGAATGCCTTAACTGCAAGAGGAGGAATTTCAGGTGCTTGCTGGACATGACCTTATACAGAGGGGAGAAGTTTAACCTGGCTGAGACAATGTGTCCTCCTCTGGTGTGGGCAAAGGTGGGGGACAGAGGACTAAGTACCAGGACATGCAGGCCTGGGGCAGGGGAGGGAGTGGTCCCTACTCCTCCCACTCTCAAGACGAAAGAGATTTTGGAGGTTGGTCACGACTTGACCCCACTCCTGCTGCAGACTGGCTCTTCCCCATTGCATGGTACTCACACCCCACCGCAGAACCTAACCGTTATTATATAGCCTGAGACCAGGCAAGGACCAACTCCTTGGTACAGAGCTTGGGGGTATCCCACAGTGGGACAGTGCTTGCCTAGCATGTGCAAACCCATGCAACCTCAGCACGGTCCACCAAAACAAACAAAAGCAAAGCCCAGATGCAAGCCTACTGTGCGACACGTGGTCCCACCGGTTCCATACTCCTTCCCAGGTTTTCGTAGTTACTTTCTTATGAGGCTGAGGCTGGACTTCTGGACAAAACCAGAATAAACCAAAAAGACTCCAAGACTGCTGCCAAGGAGGCTCTTTATTTCTGACCATTCCTTGAAGTTCTTGTGGGTTTCTAGCCTCCTCTACTTTGCCGTGAGTATAGCTTTGTGATGAGATGAGATGTGTTCTTTATCCTTGCAAGTAGGATATATCTGAGCAGCTTCTATGTGTACCTGCCATGTGATAAACCCAGGAGACAGAGTCCTGCCTATCATGAAGAAGTAAATAGTTTTGAGTGGGGGTAACGTTTAATTAGATGGTTGCTTATCAGGAGTGCTGGGTGCCAGCTAGAGCTGAGTCTAGAGCTAGAGCTGAGATTGGAAAGTGTGCTGATTAGCAGAGACCTTGGGGGTGAGCGCCTTACTAAAATTGTTCCTGTGGCTTGTTCAGATGCTTTCTCATACAACCCGGAGCCCCTGCCTAGGGGTAGCACCACCAGAGTGGGCTTGGCTGAAATTGATACACTCTAGAGATACCTAGAAAGAGGAAACCTCAATTGAGAAAATGCCTCTTTAGGCCTGTGGACATGTCTGAGTCCGAGGGTATTTTCTTGATTACCAGTTGATGTGGACCCACTGTGCGTGGTGCCACTCCAGGCAGGTGGTCCTGGGTTATGTGGGAAAGTGTCTGAACAAGCCCCAGGAACAATACACTACGTAGCTTTCCTCCAGGATCGCTGGTCAGTTCCTACCTTGAGGATCAAGCCTTGAGCTCTTGCCATGACTTCCTTCAATGATGGATTTTGGCCTAGGAGTTTTAAGAGGGAATAAAGCCTTTCCTTCCTGGGTTTCTGGTCAGCATTTTTATCATAGCCACAGAGAAGCAAACTAGGACCTAAAGGAAGCATTGTGAACTGGTCTGAGAAGTGAACAGCCTGAGAAAGCCTCCTAAGACAGTCTGGGGTGACATCACTATGGAGCCCCCAAGAAGCAATTAGGAGTGTGGCAGAGGAGCTGGGGTATGAGTTGAGAGTAGGTTCCATGAAGAGGGGACACATGCAGCATTCTAATGGCTTTATCTGCATTGCCGTTTCAGCACTTCAGAGAGCACTTGGACAAACTTTTCGCCAAAGGAATTGGAATGCTGGATATTGCTCTGAATGAGGCCTTCAACATACTCAGTGATGTAAGTTCCTCTCTGACCCACCCATCTAAGCACAATAGATAGGAGGTCTGCAGAGCAAGGCTGTTGTCATTTTGCATGTGAGCAAATTCAGTGCAGGTCAGGATGGCGGGTCACTCAGCACTGTATAACTTACATATGCTAGAGAATTAGTCTGGCTCCTAGGCTTGGTTTTTCCTTGATTTTGCTTTTCCACTCAGCAAAATCCCAGCCTAGACTTGGGTTTTTCATACATAGCTACATTGGCTCTTGAGTCAAGGGTTGTCATAACACCTAGAATTTCTTTTATCAATGATATGTACTGACACAAATAAAGCCAGTCTCAATCCTGAGCCAGTCTTTTCCTCTTGAAGAGGAAACAAGAAAAGGTGACTACTCAGTTCATCCAATATACAGCCAAAGCCAGCTCCTCTTGCCTTTTTTTCGGACCTGCTGGCTACAGGTGATTAGCATATATGCAAGAGTTCCTATGCTGAACCTGGATGCACCAGTAAAGTGCTTGCCTAGCAGACACAGAGCCCTGGGTTCACAGCCCAGCAATATGTAAACGGTGCATGGTGCCATACATCTATAAGCTTAGTAATTGGGCTAAGAAGGCAGAGAATCAGAAGTTCAAAGTCATCTTCAGCTACATAGTGAGTTCAAGGTCAACCTGAGCTCTAGCAGTCAGTCAGTCTCTCTCTTTCCATCTCCTTCTCTCCTTTCTTCCTCACTCTCTCTTACACACACACACACACACACACACACACACACACACCACACACACATGGTGGGAGGAGAGAGACAGAGAGAGTTCATGTTTTAAAGATCACATCTATGTTAGTAAAAGCATACTTAATAGCTTAGAAACCACTGCCCTGGGCACAGGGCAAGCTGCACCCTTCATATTGGTTTGGAAACAGGCAGGTGACATCTTAAGGCTTGGAGCACACAATCTCTATAGTCCTGAGTTTATCAATTTCTTTCTAAGAGGTGACACCGAAAAGACTTGTGGTGATTTGGAAATTCAGTCTTTTTATCTCAAGAACTACTCTGAGCTGCAAGCCCCTGTTAGAAGTCTTCCCCGTGATGTTTCCTTGCCTTCCTGCTCTTGGTGGTAGAGAGAGTGAGTTAGGGGAGCATTATGTAGTTAAGTTTGTGGCCCTCAGTTGGCTGAGCAGAGATACTGTGCATGATACTGAATAATGGATTCTCAGCTTTACTCTTCTTTTCTTATCTATGAAGGCAGATGTGTGGCTATTCCTGGAGACACATACATAAATGCCTATTTATCTTACAAGCGTAAAACAGAGAAAAGATTCAATCCAGGTCAAACTCGCTAAACAATTTTTTATGGAACTTACTTATAACTACACATGTGAGTCCAAGGGAGAGACACTATCAAGAAGTCCCATCCCACCTTGGGTGACAGTTCATGAGAACTATGTCCCCACTGTATTGTCGTGCTTCTTTCATTGCTTGGGCTTTAGAGCAAGATATTCTATAGGTCACTGGAACAGCAGCTGGATAAGTCATACCTGGAGGAAATTTAAGAATACAGTTTAATAAAAAGAGAAGTGCTCTGGGCAAGAGTGGGATGTGCTGCTAAGTATCTAAATGAGATCATTCTTTAGCTCCAGGATTTACCTGATGGGATTATAGTTGATAAGATAAAGCAAGAATTGTAAGAGATGTTAGTGTATTTAGACTGTAAATAAAAGTTTATAATCTTGTAATCTTGTAAGAGTTTATAATCTTGACGTTTTCTCAAAGTATATAGGATAGGGGTGAAGGCCATACTTGACTTTTTTATTGGCTTGGGCCTTAAGCATGCTTCATTGCTATTTTATTAGCCTTATTAGAAAATATTCTTATATAAAGTCCATAGTATCTAACTGTCAGCCCCTTCATATTGAATATTATCAACTGTGTCGAAATTCTTGATTCTTAGCTGCTGAAAAGCTTTATGTAGACTTTAGTCTTGGGAGCTCCTTTTTCCCACACTCCATAACTCCCAGCCTTTCTGCCCTGTCTAAAAACAGTTATAACTTCCATTCTGAGACTTGGCCTCACCTCTTGCATAGCCTCTCATTCATCCTTTTTTCTTTCCCTATAACATTTGTTTCTTTTTCCCCTCTTCTTTGTCCCTTTCCTTTTTCAGTTTTGTTTCCAAACATTCCTGAACCAGTGTTAGGGCCAGATAAATGCAAAGCCACCAAGATCTTCAACATAGGGCTGTGTGCAAGTTGGGGAGCCACCCTCACCCTGGATATTTGCAATGCACACATACATATATTTTTACCATTTCAAAGCTTAAATACTTTTTTTTGCAAGAAGGTCACAGCACTTGTTTATATTCACAGTTAGAAGAAGTCCTAAGATAGAGGCATTTCAAAAATGTGGTTATTTTAGTAAATAAAGCTTTTTGGGTTCAAGAATACTTTTTATCATATCATAAATTTAATATTAACATCTTATAGTAGTCTGGGTTCATTAAACATATGTTTGGGCGTAATACCTTTTATATCCTCCAAATATTGTATCCACACTGCCAGAGACCACTAAGACCTAGAGAAAACACCAGTATGGCTTTTCCCCACTTCATTTCCTTGTCAGTAATTTTTATCACACCCATGTATGTGTGTGTGTGTGTGTATGTATGTATGTATTGTGTATTTGTGGAGGCCAGAGTATAACGTGTAGTAGTCTGTACTCTCTTTCCACCATGTGGGTTCTGGGGATTGAACTTGGATCATCACGCTTGGTGGCAATTGCCTTTCACACACTAACCCATCTACTTGGCTCCTAGTATTTTAAATGTTGAAACCTTCTGCCTATCAGTATGCCTGTTCTTCACCTGTAGAAATGCTATGGAGCCTGGACATTCAGACCCTAGATGGACTGCTCATTTTCCTAGACAGCAGGAAACAGCCCCAATGAAGGCTGCCAAATGTCTATGCTGGAGAGTGGCTAGCAGTTGGCTCCATATTCCTCTAAGTACACATTCATCTTATAGAGAAACATTTCCACCCCATCTCTCACCACTGGGCTTTTAAACAGCTACATCCTTAGACAAACACAAAGATGGTTAATCTTCCATGAAAATAAGGCTTTATCTATTTTCTACTTCATCAATGTGGCCTTTAAGTGAAAGAATTATCTTCCTATAATGTCTGCCTCTGCAGGCCTATGAAAAATTAAAAAGCTGTTACACTACATTACACTACACTACACACACACACACACACACACACACACACACACACACATAGAAACACACACGATTCCCATGCACACGCCCACTGAGATTGTGACTGGCTGGAGCTTAGAATGGCTCAGAGTTTGCAGTAATTAAATGGAATTTATTCTGTCTTGCAATTACCAACATTTCAGTTTTGGTATTTGTTCGGATGACTTAAAGGCTCATGGTCATTGATGCTCATGCCTTTGAAAGAGCATTCAAATAAACTTCTAAGCCCTTTCCAGTTATTGATCTCTACTCCATTCATTAGACACCACAAAGAACACAGAGCCAGTTTGCTACAGTAGTTAGCATCTACCTTGTCATGTGACAACTGCAATTATCTTTTTTGGCGATGAATGTGATCTTTGCAGTGATTACCTTTAAAAAATTTTTCTTAGCCAATTAAATAAAATTCAGTGACATTTCAAAGACTGTTAATCACAACCAAATGCTCTAAATGTCAGGATGCATTGAAAGTTTCACTGCTAACTGATGAATCGGGGAGCTAATTGTAGTTCATCATCAGGCCCTTGTCATTGTTATTATTATGGAAAACACTTTCATCACTCTCCCTATTGAATGAAAAAAGATCTAGACAAATATGAAGAGAAGAGATATTACTCATCAAAGCATTTGAATTTAATTGCATTCCTCAAAATCCTCTAACTCCACATTGCTTCAGAGGATATGGAAGGGACCCTGCCTGAGAGAAAAGGACTGTCTTTGCAAAAAATAGCTCTGGGGGACCCTGGCTTTCAAGACACAGTACTCAGATACCTTTATTTTCCTCCTCCTCTTTCCCTTTGTTGAGAATGTTTCTTCTAGGATTGTTTTGCATGAGTTTCTGGAATAGCCTGAATCCTTGCTCTCTGAAGTCTCTGTGACTTGAAACAGGAATGGCTTTTATCTGGAGGCTTACTGTGGGTTTTTCAAAGACTGGGAAGACTGGGTGGAATGTAGCCTCCCTACCCATCTTCCCAACAACCCCTCTGGAAGGCGAGGCTTAAAGACTGTTTTCTTACTGAAGTAAAGAGAGAAAAAAAAAAAAGAGACTATGTTCAAAGAATGTCAATGGTGCCTCCGTGGGGAGAACAAAGTCATTTATGTACTCACAGTTTGGGTGGTTGAAAAGAGCCTTGTTGGTTGACCAATGGTGACACCTGATGGCAGATAATGACATCATAGCGGGACTGTATGTAGTCATCAGGAGTCATGTCTTGGATCAGAATGCCAGAGACACTGAAGGATGTGCTCACTCTTTTGCCTGCTTTTTCAGGAACCATCTTGGTCTCTTTTGTGGACAGTAGTCTTGGTGATCTCAGGACCTTCTATTTGGCACTGCTTCTTACAGATCCATACCACTTTTCTACATAACTACATCAAAAGTCACACCTCCAACACAGAGACAATCGGAGGATATTTTCAGGCCGTAACAGTCACTTTCTGTCAGGAACTCCTCTATCATTACTGAAAAGCTACAGAGTGTAGACTGTGCCAAATATAGAGGCTATGGCTACTTTGCATGTGTTCAGACAACAGCTGTCAGACTGTCGGTCCTCATTTCTCCTTGGGCTACTTAGCTGACCTCTCTAGCCTCAGTCTTCCTGCCTGTAAAAGGAGGATAACCATAGTTTCAACCTCTAAGGCTAGTAAGGGTTCAGTAGGCTCATGATTCTACTCTGGTACACAATGAACATTTAACCTCTGTTATAACCACTATGTAAAGATGTTATTCCAGTGTTACAAATGAAGAAATGTAAGAGAACATCTCAGGAATATATCTTGTTCTAAAATAGAATTGAGAACTTTCTACTGTATCATGATTCTCCATATATGGGTGTTTGGCTTGCTCTGTCCTAATAAGGCCTCAGAGTATTTCCATCCATCCACCCATATGCACATACACTCACACACACACACACACACACACACACACACACACACACACACAGAGTTGTAGGTGTGTGAGAGAGAAAGAGTTATTTATGATAAACATATCAGGCTTGTAAATAAAAAGACTAGACATTAGTATCTTCAATTTGAATATCTTATTTGGTCCCTGGACCACCATGAACCAAACCAGCAAGGATAAGAGTATCTTTTTTTCTCTTGCAGTGTTGTGGCCAAGACATTTAAGAAAAATTCTTTGCTGAGGTACCCTTCCTCTTCTAGAAAAGGATTAGGAAAGTGCTTTTCCACTGAGCCACAATTCAACCTCCATCTCTTCCCACCCCACCCCCACCCCCAGGACAGATTTTGTTGTTGTATAGACAGAATCTTTTCTTTTCCTTTTTTTTTTTTTAATCAATTCAATTTACATCTCTATCATAGACCTAGGCCTTGCCCTCCTCTTAGGCCTTGCCCTCCTCTTAGGACCCTCCCTCCTCTTAGGACCCTCCCTCCTCTCTTCCCAGCCCCATCATCCCTCCCTCATCCCCTCTCTCCTATTGCTCAGAGTAGGGCAGCACTCCTACCCACACACCCTAGCTCCTCTAGTCATATGAGGACTGAGTTGTTCTTCCTCCTCTGCAGCCTGGCAGGGCAGTCCTATCAGAGGGAAGTGAGCAAAAAGTAGGCAACATAGTCTCTGTCAGAAATATGCCCAGCTCCCCTAACTAGTGAGCCTCCATCAAGCTTTATCTGCTCATCAGTTACTTATATGTAGAGGACCTAGGTCCAGACCATGTGTTGTCCTTGGTTGATACTTCAGATTCCATAGGCCCCTATGGGGCCTGGCTGATTGGCTCTGCTGATCCTCTTGTGGAACTTTTGTCACCTGTAGGTCCATTTATCCCTCCTCTTACCCTTTTCCAGTAGATTCCTTATGCTTTGCCCAATGTTTGACTGTGAGTCTCAGCATCTTTTTCAAACCGTTGCTGGGTAGAGCCTCTAAGAGGACAGCTCTGGTAGGCTGTCTGGAAGCATATCAGAGTGTCCTTAAGTGATAAGGGTTGGCTTTCTTCAATAGGGTGGGTCTTAGGGTTGGACTTGGCATTAGTTGGACGTTCCCTCAATCTCTGCTCTATCTGTTCTATCTTTGTCCCTGCAGGGCATGTAGGTAGGGCAAATTTTGGATTGAAGTTTTTTTGTGGGTGAGTTGGTAATCCCCTGCTTCTACCAGGAGTTTTGTCTAGATAAAGGGTATTTTCTTCATTCTCCATGGACCCTACTACTGGGTGTCTTAGCTAAAATCCCCCTCAAATTCTCCCAGAGACCTATTCTGACTTAGGTCTACAGCTTGTTTCAGAGATGCCGCCTACCATTTCTCTTTTACCTGCAGGCCTTCTGCCCTCCCATCCTTACTCCCTCCCCCATCTGATCTCCACCATTATTTCTCCCTGTGCTCCCTCTTCTACCTTGTTCCCGTTCTTCAACCACTACCTCTGTCTATTCTATTTCCCCTTATGAGTGAGATTTACACATCCTACCTTGGGTCCTCTTTGTTACTTATCTTTTTGAGATCTGTGTATTATAGTATGTCTATCCTGTAATACATGACAAAAATCCACTTATAGGTGAGTACATACCATGTAGGTCTTTCTGGGAGTGGTCTATCTCACTCAGGATGATCTTTTCTAGTTCTGTCCATTTGCCTGCAAATTTCATGATTTCCTTCTTTTTAATGTCTGAGTAGTATTTCATTGTGTAAATATACCACAATTTCTGTATCCATTCCTCCATTGAGGGACATCTGGGTTGTTTCCAGGTTTTGGCTATTATGAATAAAGCTGCTATGAATATGGTTGAGCAAATGTCCTTGCTGTATAGTGGACCATCTTTTGGGTGTATGCCCGTGACTGGTATAGCTGGGTCTTGAGGTATGGCTATTTCCAATTTTCTGAGAAAGCACCAGATTGATTTCCAAAGTGGTTGTACAAGTTTGCATTCCCACTAGCAATGGAGGAGGGTTCCTCTTTCTCCACATCCTCTCCAGCATGTGTTGTCACTTGAGTGTTTGATCTTAACCATTCTGACAGGTATAAGATGGAATCTCACAGTTCTTTTGATTTGCATTTTCCTGATGACTAAGGACACTGAACATTTCTTTAAGTGCTTCTTCATTAGTCGAGATTCCTATATTGAGAATTCTCTGTTTAGCTCTGTATCTCATTTTTTAAATTGGATTATTTCCTTTCTTGGTGTTTAATTTTTTGAGTTCTTTATATATGCGGGATATTAGCCCTTTGTTGAATGTAGGATTGATGAAGATCTTTTTCCAATCTGTAGACTGCTGTTTTATTCTATTGATAGTATCCTTTGCTTTTCAGTTTCAAGAGGTCCCATTTATTAATTGTAGATCTTAGAGACTGAGCTGTTGGTGTTCTTTTTAGAAAATTGTCTCCTGTGCCAATGAGTTCAAGGCTCTTACCCACTTCTAGCAGATTTAGTGTATCTGGTTTTATGTTGAAGTTTTTGATCCACTTGAACTTGAGTTTGGTGTAAGATGATAAATATGGATCTATTTGCATTTTTCTATATGTAGACATCCAGTTAGGCCAGCATCATTTGTTGAAGATGCTGTCTTTTTTATATTGTATGGTTTTGGCTCCTTTGTCAAAACTCAGGTGTGTATAGGTGCATGAGTTTATTTCTGGGTTTTTATTCAATTTCTTTGATCAACCAGTCTATTTCTATGCCAGCACCATGCAGTTTTTATTACTTTTGCTCTGTCATATAGCTTGAGGTAAAGGTATGGAGATACCTCCAGAAGTTCTATTATTGTATAGGATTGTTTTAGCTATTCTGGGTTTTTTTGTTTTTCAATGTGAAATTTAGAATTGTTCTTTCAAGGTCTTTGAAAATTTTTGTTGGTATTTTGATGGGGTTTCATTAGATTGAATCTGTAGATTGCTTCTGGTAAGATGGCCATTTACCATTTTTTATTTTTACTATAGCCATTTTAATCCTACCAATCCATGAGCTTAGTAGACCTTTCCATCTTCTTGTATCGTCTTCAATTTTTTTCTTCAGAGGCTTGAAGTTCTTGTCATACATGTCTTTGACTTCCTTGGTTAAAGTTACACCAAGATACTTTAAATTATATGTGGCTATTATGAAGGGTGTGGTTTCTCTAATTTCTTTCTCAAACTGTTTGTCATTTTTATACAGGATGGCTACTGATTTTTTTAATTAATCTGGTTTCCAGCTACTTTGCTGGAGGAGTTTATCAGCCACAGGAGTTTGTTGGTGGAATTCTTGGGATTGCTTATGTATACTATCATATCATCTACGAAAAGTGATACTTTAACTTCTTGGTTTCCCAATTTGTATGCCTTTAATCTCCCTTAGTTGTCTTGCTGTTCTAGCTATAACTTCTAGTACTATATTGAAGAGATATGGAGAGAGTGGGCATCCTTGTCTTGTCCCTGATTTTAGTGTGATTGCTTTGAGTTTTTCTCCATTTAATTTGATGTTGGCTATTGGCTTGATATAGCCTTTATTATGTTTAGCTATGGGCTTTGCATCCCTAATCCCTCCAAGACTTTTATCATGAAGGGATGTTAGATTTTGGTCAAAGTATTTTTCTGCATCTCATTAGATGATCATGTGATTTTTTTCTTTGAGTTTGTTTATATTGTGGATTACATTGATGGGTTTTCATATGTTGAACCATCCCTGTACCCCCGAGATGAAGCCTACTTGATTATGATGGATGATGTGTTTGATGTGTTCCTGAATTTGGTTTCCAAGTATCTTTTTTTTTTATTTTATTTTTTTCTTATCAGTTACATTTTATTAACTCTGTATCCCAGCTGTATCCTGCTCCCTCATTCCCTCCCAATCTTCCCCTCCCTCCCTCATCTCCCCCGTGCCCCTTGCCAAGTCCACTGATGGGGGGGGACCTCCTCCCCATTCATCTGATCCTGTTTTATCAGGTATCTTCAGGACTGGCTATAAAATCCTCCTCTGTGGCCTAACAGGACTGCTTCTCCTTTGGGGGGTGGGGAGGTCAAAGAGCCAGCCATTGAGTTCCTGTTAGAAATAGTCCTTGTTCCCCTCACTATGGGAAACCAATTGGTTACTGAGCTACCACGGGCTACATCTGAGCAGAGGTTCTAGGTTATATCCATACATGGTCCTTGGTTGAATGTCAGTCTCAGAAAAGACCCTGTGCCCAGATATATTTGGTCCTTGTGGAGCTCCTATCCTTTCCCCATCATACTAACTCCCCTTCTTTCATATGACTCCCTGTACTCTGCCAAAGGTTTGGTTATGAGTCTTTGTATCTGCTTTGAAAACACTGCTAGTTAAGAGTCTTTCAGATGCCTTCAGTAGACTCCTGTCATACGTTCAATGCACATCCCATCTGTCTTTCTAAATGAGGATTGATCATCTTACCCCATGTCCACTCTCTTGATTATCTTTTTTAGGTGCATAGATTTCATTATGTTTATCATATCTTATAGGTCTATATAAGTGAGTATATACTGTGCTTGTCTTTCTCCTTCTGGGATAGTTCACTCAGAATGATCTTTTCTAGATCCCACCATTTACCTCCAAATTTCATGATTTCCTCCTTTTTGATTGCTGAGTAGTATTCCATTGTGTAAAAATAGCACAATTTCTGTATCCATTCCTCTGATGATGGACATCTGGGTTGTTTCCAGGTTCTGGCTATTACAAATAAAGCTGCTATAAACATGGTTGAGCAAGTATCCCTTTTGTATACTTGAGCAAAGTTTGGGTATATACCTAGCAGTGGTATAACTGGGTTGAGGAAGCACTATTCCTAATTGTCTGAGAAAGTGCCAGATAGATTTCCAAAGTGGTTGTACCAGTTTACATTCCCACCAGCAGTGGAGGAGGTTTCCCCTTTCTCCACAACCTCTCCAGCACATGTTGTCACTTGAGTTTTTCATCTTGGCCATTCTGATGGGTGTGAGGTGAAATCTCAGAGTCGTTTTGATTTGCATTTCCCTAATGGCTAATGAGGTTGAGCATTTCTTTAAGTGTTTCTCTGCCATTCGATATTCCTCTGTCAAGAATTCTCTGTTTAGCTCTGTTCCCCATTTTTTAATTGGATTACTTGGTTTGCTGCTTTTCAGCTTCTTTAGTTCTTTGTATATACTGGATATTAGTCCTCTGTCAGATAAAGGGTTAGTGAAGATTCTTTCCCAATCTGTAGGCAGTCATTTTGTTTTGGTGACGGTGTCCTTTGCTTTATAGAAGCTTTTCAGTTTCATGAGGTCCCATTTATTGATTGTTGCTCTTAGAGCCTGTGCTGTTGGTGTTCTGTTCAGGAAGTTGTCTCCTGTGCCAAGGAGTTCTAGGCTGTTCCCCACTTTTTCTTCTAACAGATTTAGAGTATCTGGTTTTATGTTGAGGTCTTTGATCCACTTGGACTTTAGTTTTGTGCAGGGTGATAAATATAGATCTATTTTCATTTTTCTGCATGTAGACATCCAGTTGGACCAGCACCATTTGTTGAAGATGCTGTCTTTTTTCCATTGAATGGTTTTGGCTTCTTTGTCAAAAATCGAGTATTCATAGGTGTGTGGGTTTATTTCTGGGTCTTCTATGCGGTTCCATTGATCCTCCTTTCTGTTTTTATGCCAATACCATGTAGTTTTTATTATTATTTCTCTGTAGTACAGCTTGAGATCAGGGATGGAGATACCTCCAGATGATCTGTTGTTGTATAGGATTGTTTTGGAGATTCTGGGTTTTTTGTTTCTCCATATGAAGCTGAGAATCTTTCTTTCAAGGTCTGTAAAGAATTGAGTTGGTATTTTGATGAGAATTGCATTGAATCTGTAGATTGCTTTTGGCAGGATGGCCATTTTCACAATGTTAATCCTACCAATTCATGAAGACGGGAGATCTTTCCATCTTCTGATGTCTTCTTCAATTTATTTCTTGAGAGACTTGAAGTTTTTCTCAAACAGGTCTTTCATTTGCTTGGTTAGTGTCACCCCAAGGTACTTTATGTTATTAGTGGTTATTGTGAAAGGTGTTGTTTCCCTAATTTCTTTCTCGGCCCTTTTGTCTTTGGTATACAGGAGGGCTTCTGATTTTTTTTGAGTTGATTTTGTATCCTGCTACTTTGCTGAAGGTGTTTATCAGCTAGTTTCCAAGTATCTTATTGATTATTTTTGCATCAGTGTTCATGAGGGAGACTGGTCTAAAATTTTCTTTCTTTGTTGAATCTTTGTGTGGTTTAGGTATCAGGGTGACTTTGGCTTCATAGAATGAGTTTGGTGATGTTCCTTCTTTTTTTATTTTGTGGAATAGTTTGTTTTGTGAAATATTAGTGTTAGCTCTTCTTTGAAAACACCTGGCCATGAGCTCTTTTTTGGGTAGGAGACTTTTGATGACTGCTTCTATTTCCTGAGGGGTTATAAGGGCTGTTTAAACTGTCCATGCCCTTGATTTAACTTTTGTAGTGAAATCTATCGAGAAAATCATCCATTTCCTTTAGATTTTCCAATTTTGTGCAATACAGACTTTTGAAATAAGACCTAATGATTCTTCGAATTTCCTCATTATCTGCTGTTATGTGTTATGTTCCCCTTTTCATTTTTGATTTTGTTAATTTAGGCACTATCTTTCTGTCTTTTAGTTAGTTTGGCTAGGGGTTTGTCTATCTTGTTTATTTTCTCAAAGAACCAACTCTTGGTTTCATTGATTCTTTGTATTGTTCTCTTTGTTTCTAATTTATTGATTGCAGCCCTAAATTTGATTAATTCCTGCCATCTACTCCTCTTGGGTGTTTTTGCTTCCTTTTTTTTTTTTTTTTTTTTATACTGCTTTCAGGTAACATGTTAAGTTGCTAGTATGGGATCTATTTATTTATGAAGCTACTTAGTGCTATGAACTTTCCTCTTAGCACTACTTTCATGGTCTCCCATAAGTTGGGTAAGTTGTGCCCTCATTTTCATTAAATTCTAGGAAATCTTTATTTGTTTCTTAATTTCTTCCCTCACTCAGTGATTACTGAGCATGGAGTTGTTCAGTTTCCATGAGTGTATAGGCTTTTTGTTGTTTTTATTGTTGAGGTCTAGCTGATTTGATAAAGAACAATGGGTTAATTCAATTTTCATATTTCAGTTGAGGTTTGCTTTGTGACTGGCTATATGGTCAGTTTTGGAGAAGATTCCATATGGTGCTGAGGAAAAAGTATATTCTTTTGTGTTTGGGAGAAAAGTTCTGTAGACATCTATTAAGTCCATTTGATTCATGACCTCTCTTAGCTTCATTGTTTTTCAATTTAGTTTCTGTCTGGATCATCTGTCTGTTGATGAGAGTGGGGTGTTGAAGTTTTCCCCTATTAATGTGTTGGGATTGATGTGTAATTTAAGAATCTTAAAAAAAAAATCACACTTAGTGAAGTCTTCTCTGACAATAGTTTGTAAAATTTGTCATTTTCCCTCTTTCCTTCCTCTTTCTAGAATCATCATCATCAGGCACATAGTTTTGTCTTTCTATGTATTTTCAAAGAGAATGCAAAATTAGGGGAAGAAAGTGATCTAGGCATGTTTCAACCCCAGCAACACTAATGCACGTTAGCAAATAAATGAAAGTGGATTATAGTTAAGGGGGTATTGGCTACCGAAGGTTGAAGATATGTTTGATATGTCTGTGTCTCAGCACTGTTTCATAAGTGTGGGGTGTTTAAGGACTTGGCACTGCTTTGACTTGCATCATTAATAACACTTATTACAGATATTTTTTTCATCTCCCCTTCAGAGGAAGGATATACTACTCTGGTAATTATGTCAGCTCACTGCAGCTATTACTCAGAAAGGCTGGGAGATTTGTATGTGGTACTAAGCCCGAACCCAAGGCCTCACACATATAAGGCAAGAAATGATCTGGGACTGAGCTACATCTCAGGCATCCCACTCCCATTATTTGATTTTTCTTTTGTTTTCTTTGTTTATTTCTTTGTTTTGAGAACAGATACTCAACCTGAAATCTGGTTTGCCTGGATACATAAACCAGGATAACCTTGAACTTGCATCCCTTCTCCTGTTCTTTTGTGTCCTGAGTGCTGGTGTTTCAGGCATATGCCTTCTCCTAGGCCTTTAGAACATGTAAAGCTGAAGTTACAATCAGCAAGTACAATCTGGGATTTTATGCATGGCACATATACTAACATACTAATACAAAGCTTTTTTTTTTTTTTTTTTTTTGCTAAAACATGTTTTTTAAGTTCATTGCTTGAAAAGAACACTTAACCTTGGAATGCTGCTTATCATTTCTCTAACTTCATTCTTGGCTTAAGCCTGTTCTTATTTTTAACATATGAAACAGTCTGTACCTACTCATCTCCCTCAGATCAGCCTCATTCAAATTTTGAAAGAAATGCTGCCCTTCAAAATGTACTCTAAAAGTTTCTTGGCCAGCTCCTCAATAGCTTGTTTTTCAGTAATGATGGCGGTGCTTTGAGGCAGAGAACTCAGGGTAGTCTGCAGGCCTGTGTTTTAAAGTCTTCCCCTCCCTTGCCCTGGTCTACAGTTAGTTGCAGATTCTTATTCTCATAGCACAAATGTGACGGATGAGGAAAGCTTCTCCTGTGGGTTGTATTCGTGGCATGCAATGAGCTCTTGGATTTCAAGACATTTCCTAAGCCCGGGACCATATGCCCTGGAGATCTGGTGGATACACAGACTCTCCGACATGTGCTTTATTTTAAACATTTCTTTCCACAGTTCAACCACACTGGACAAGGAAGCATCTGCAGCCAGGCTATCATGCTCATAACTGATGGGGCAGTGGACACCTACGATACCATCTTTGCAAAGTACAATTGGCCAGACCGAAAGGTGAGCTGATACTGACACCGTCTGTGTTGTGGTGTCCATAGTCAGTTTTTATTGCAGCCTCCAGATCATCCGCAGATAAGTGTCTCATGTCAACTTAATCTCATAATAATCTATGGTTTCTCAGCCTGCGTTTGTGGGTTAACCAAAATAAAATACCATGGCTTCTGTAGTTTTTGAAATGAAATGACTTTTGGAGAAAAGGAAGGAGCCTGTGAAAATAGGTTTAATGTGTTGTGTAAAAAGATTTGTTGTGAAGTACCTCCTCTTCACAACGAATTCTCTTTATTTTGTTTTCCTTGAAGCCCCAGCAACCTGGTAGGCCCTGAATCTGTAAAATGTCAAGTCCACTGCAATGGCCTTGAAACCATCTTCTCAGTTATGCTTGCTTCTGTAGGACTTCCCTTGATTCCCTCTACCTAGAATTGTCTCTCTCTGTTCCTAGGCACAGTTCCCTGCACTTGTCAAAGCTTGTTTGTTCTCTGTTGTAATTATTTCTTGGTTTCCAAGTAGACTCAATAAGTTGTTGTTGTTGTTATTATTATTATTATTATTATTATTATTATTATTTACCATTTGAGCCCATATATTAGGGCATCCATAACTGATATTAATATTTTTGAGGAACCTAATGCTAAGGTTCCTGAAAGCTGATAGCCAGTGTGGGTTCCCTGAGAAAAGGTTTAAAATTGTGGATATTTGGACCCTATCCCATACCCAAATATCTGGGAATGTGTCTTTATAACCTATGTTTTAAAACTAGTTCCACTAATGGGCACATATCAATGAGTTGGCAGTTGGGACTCACTGTGTCACTTACCTGGTAGGATTTTAGCAGGGACAAAGTCAGACAGAACAGGTGCCATTTGGTATCTTTTTGTTTCCTGTGTTATCTTGACTGTTTGTACAGGATCATGAGATAGTCCAGGTCATATCCATCTTCCTTTCTCTGTTTTGTATGTTTAGTTTATAGGACATGAACTAATTAAGCATATTTATGAGTCAGCCATACCTTCTGCCATATCCAGGGAGCATGTGCATTGTGGGCCTATGGCAGGAGGAGTTGTTTCATCTCGTGGTGGTTGTTCTTGACCTATGCAGGTCTCTGATATATGTGAGAACTTACCTTGCCAATAACTCTTGTGATTTAAGCTGCATGTGTTCTGTCCAGCATAGTCCTCAAAGGGATTACCTGTTGCCAACCTTGGAGGAT
>NW_026591918.1:6867933-6911389 GCF_907164565.1 Psammomys obesus | reverse complement strand
ATGTCCTTTCAGGTATATGCCCATGAGCTATAGAATGGATACAGAAGTTGTGGTACATTTACACAATGGAATACTAATCAGCTCTTATAACTGGATGTAGTGCCAACTAGCTGAGGGATCCTAGAATCATTGAGCTATGGTGGGAATGGTACGAACCTGCAGCAGGCCTTGAGACCTGGAATTGTGGCATACAAAATAATTTAAAAAATGACCACCACACTGAACAAGACACCTCCTGGTACTGATCCTAAGCAAATGGAGAGGGCTTGGACCGTAAGGAAAATTGAGTCTCAAGCTGATTGGTCACTCTTACATCAAACCAGGATTTGAACTGGATCAGTTACTAGATGACAATCTAGAAACTTAGCTGGCAATCTGATGGCTATCAGCCTCATTTAGTTACTATCCAATTGAGAAGAAAACAACAGTGAAGACATTATGTAAATGCAGACCATAAATCTGATGAAAGCTGCAGTCCAAGCAAAATCTCAGCCAAAGTAGGAAATAAGTTCCACAACCTTCAAGAAATTCAGCTGGATTCACAGTAACTTGAATTGATGGAACCAAGTGACTGGATTCATGGTCCTTTAACTGATAATCATTAGAAGCTAAAGCACACATTCATGATACTGATTGCTGTTTTAGCGAGTCACCAGAATGGAAGAGATACCCACATGAGACAAATGAAAATATACACACCAGTGGAAAAAAGAGCTCCACTGGGAAATTTCCTAGATGCATAACCATCAATTAATGATATATCATTCAATACAGTGATTTTTTTAAATGGGACAAAAGTGAAACAGACATTTGCTTTATCCTATTGTTGCATATTGTATTAAGTATCTTGAGTGAAAAGTCATGTCACCTTATAATTTTATGTGTCTAAAGATAATTTAAATAGATAAGTAAAAAAAGAAAAGGAAATCATGAAATTTGCAGGCAAATGGACAGAACTAGAAAAGATCATCCTGAGTGAGGTAACCGAGAACCAGAAGGACACTTGTGGTATATACTCACTTACAAGTAGATATTAGCCATATAAGATAGGGTAAACATACTAAAATCTACAGACCTAAAGAAGGTCAATAACAAGGAGGACCCTAGGGAGGATGCTCAATTCTCATTCAGAAGGCAAACAGGATAGACACCAGAAGCAGCGGGGACAAGGGAACAGGACAGGAGCCTACCATAGATAATTCCTGAAAGACTCCACCCAGCAGGGAATTGAAGCAGATGCAGAGACTCACAGCCAGTCTTTGGGCAGAGAGCAGGGAGTCTTGTGGAAGGGGTAGGGGGTAGTAGGACAAAGAGGGTATAGGAGCTCTACAAGGAGACCAACAAAGCCAACAAATGTGGGCTCAGGGGGAACTGTAGGGACCAATATATCAACCAAGGATCATGTTTGGAGAGGACCTATCACCCCTACTCAGATGTAAGCAGCTTAGTCTCCAAGCGGATTTCCTAATAAGGGGAGCAGGGACTGTCTCTGATATTAGCTCAGTTGTCTGCTCATTGATCACTTCTTCCTGATGGGGAGACCTTGCTAGCCCACAGAGGAAGAGGATCCAGGCAGTCCTGATGAGACTTGCTAGACCAGAGTTAGATAGCAGGGGAGAAGGACTCCCCCTTTCAAGGGACTAGGGGAGGGGGAGGAGAGAAAAGGAGGAAGGGTGGGAACAGGAGGAGATGAGGGAAGGGCTACAATCGGAATATAAAGTGAATAAATTATAAAAATAAAAATAAAGACATTAAAACTTCAAAACAAAAAGGAAATGGCAAACAGAAGCAGAAAATATTTCTATATTAAGACAGTCTTTTATTGCTTGAAATTAATGGTGCAGCCCACCTTGCCCTTCAGCCCCATCCGGAGAATTCCATGACGCTCATATTTGCATTCATTCTCCGTTTTGTTTTATGAGCTTCCTCATGAGGTTACAGGTGAGAAATTTACATAGCACCCCAATATGATTTAACATCTCAGTAAAGTGAGACAATGTGGAAGGTCTAAGCAGTCATCTTTCTCCATTATTTTGAATACTAGCTCTTTAGTAAAGGCTGTGCCTGACACTCAGTAATTGGCAATCTTCAAGACTATAAAAACAAGAAGTGCAATTGGGAGGGAGAAAAATGATCATAAGAATGGAACATGATTCTCAAAGAACAGTAGTTCTCAGACTCAAATAAGCCCCAGCTATACCTGGAGGGCTGGTTCCCATGCAGGACTCAACCTGGAGCTTCGATTGCACTGTGTGGGTGTGGCTTGAGAGCAAACATTCATAATACATCACTGCTTGAAGGAGATGCCAGTGTTGAGAACCCCACATATAAGAAATAGCTCTTTAGCTGTACAGATTTTAGTAGGTTTATCCTATATTATATGTCTATATGAGTGAGTATATATTGTGTGTGTCTTTCTGCTTCTGGGATAGCTCAGTCAGGGTGATCTTTTCCAGTTCCCACCATTTACCTGCAAATTTCATGATTTCCTTGTTTTTTATTGCTGAGTAGTATTCCATTGTGTAGATGTACCATACTTTCTGTATCCATTCCTCAGTTGAGGGGCATCTTGATTGTTTCCAGCTTCTATTACAAATAAAGCTGCTACAAACATGGTTGAGCAAATATCCTTATTGTATACTTGAGCCTCTTTTGGATATATGCCTAGAAGTGGTATGGCTGGATCTTGCGGAAGAGCTATTCCTAATTGTCTGAGAAAGTGCCAGATTGACTTCCAGAGTGGTTGTACCAGTTTACATTCCCACCATCAGTGGAGGAGGGTTCCCCTTTCTCCATAACCTCTCTAGCATATGTTGTCACTTGAGTTTTTGATCTTAGTCATTCTGATGGGTGTAAGGTGAAATCTCAGAGTCGTTTTGATTTGCATTTCCCTGATGACTAATGACGTTGAGCATTTCTTTAAGTGTTTCTCTAGGATAAACCTACTAAAATCTGTATACCTAAAGAAACTAATCAAGAGGGAGAACTCTGACTAAAATCTCAATCCCCATCCAAAAAGGCAAAGAGGGTGGACATCAGAAGAAGGAGAAAACAGGGAACAAGTTAGGAGGCTGCCACAGAGGGCCTCTGAAAGGCTCTGTCCTGAGACTATTAAAGCAGATGCTGAGACTTATAGCCAAACTTTGAGGAAATTGCAGGGAATCTTATGAAAGAAGTGGGAGTTAGTAAGACCCAGAGGGGACAGGAGCTCCACAAGGAGAGCAACAGATCCAAAAAATCTGGGCACATGGGTCTTCCCTGAGACTGATAGTCCAACCAAGTAGCATGCATGGAGATAACCCAGAACCCCTGCACAGATGTAGCCTATGACAGTTCAGTCTCCTAGTGGGTTCCATAGTAATGGGGACAGGGACTGTCTCTGACATGAACTGATTGGCCTGCTCTTGGATCACCTCCCCCTGAGGGGGGAGCAGCCTTACCAGGCCACAGAGGAAGACAATGCAGCCACTCCTGATGAGACCTAACAGACTAGGATCAGAAGGAAGGAAATGAAGACCTTCCCTACCAGTGGACTTGGGGAGAGGCATGTGTGGATAAGGAGGAGGAAGGGAGGGATTGGAAAGGGAGAAAGGAGGGAACTACAGGGGGGATACAAAGTAAATAAAGTATAATTAATAATAATAATAATAATAATAATAATAATAATAATAATAATAAGAAGAAGAAGAAGAAGAAGAAGAAGAAGAAATAGCTCAATGATCAGGGTCAGTCCTGTTCTCCTTTTTACCTGTGCAAGAACTGGATCCCATAGTCCAATGTTTCTTGCCCTGGACCCTGGCAATCACTGAAGAACACATATGAAACTGAGCCCTAATCTCCAGACACTCAGGATTTGTCCTAAGGAGGTAGAGGGCCAGTCTTATAGACTCTTCTGTTGGTGTCCTAAACCACCATTCTTTTAATAAGTGTATAAAAAGACAGATTTTAAACAATCCTGCCAGCTTGCACCTTGCTCAAACCTACCCAAAAAAATCTGGCAAAGAAAGCCTTAGGTAACTTTCTGACCCCTATAGGGTTTATGTCCCATATAACCTTTTCACCTTCAGTGTGGGCAACTTCAGTGGCTTGTTTCTAATCAGTAGAATCTCATAATGGAGAGGGGTGTTTTTCTCCCCAGTTAATGCAAGCTAATCAAGAGACATCCTGGATAGGGCTTGTTTAATCAAAAATCAGGGAAGAAGGGCTAGGCCCATAGGTTCTTTTTGCTAGAGTGATGAAGAAAGTGAATCCCAAGCACATGGAACCACAGGCAATGTTTTAGACCCAAGGGGCTACCAGCTCATACCCAGGAGAAAGCTGGGCCCTCTGTCTTGCAGCCACAGGGAAAGGAAGATCCTTCAAGAGTGTGAGTGACCTTGGCGCAGTGGATTCTTACCACGTCAGGCCTTGGGATAAAAACCAGTCCATTCTCTACATCACCTACAGCCTTAGGAAACCTAGTGCCAGTAAGGCTCTGTACACACTTCCAACCCACAGAAGCCGTGAAGCCAGAAATTCAGGTTGTTCTGAAGCACCCTGATATTGTTAATTTGTTACATAGCAATAGATAAAAACAATATTAAGAAGCCAGGAGAAGGTGGAAAGGAAGGAAAACCACTTACCAGAAACTATGCTATAAAACAACCCATATTTATAGTCATCAAATAGCAATAAGTTATTATTTTGTGTGATTCTGTGGATATACTAACTCACAGTGTTTGGGCTGCACATGGTGTCAGGGGAAGTCAGCAGAAAAGTTGCACATGGTGGAAGCATGGCAGGTGGCCTCAGGACTTCCCACCATGGCCTCTCTCTCTACATAGCATCTAGTCTTCCAGGGAATTTCTGAGTCTACTTCTCAGTACAGTCAACTGGACTTCTGCATAGCATGGAAGCTGGGTTTTAAGAAGAAGGCAGAAGAGATGGAGGGAGAAGCCTTGGGGGAGCATTTGTGATTGTCACTGTTGTATTTATGATTGTGAGCCTAGCATTTAACGGCTGAGCCATCTCTCAAACCCAGTGGTTGTCACTTCTAAAAGATGTTTAGTACCTACTCAAGCCCAAACTTGCTGAAGAAAGCTGCATAATAAAACATCTTAGAGTGCACTGGAAGAGAGAATACATTATTGGAAATTAACCAAGAAGCTGTGAATGCAGCCTTGTGATTGCCCGTGCAATGTGTCCCTTGCCAGCATTTACTTCCAAGAGTGGAAGTGAGGAGCTATTCATTCATTTATGAGACACCATTTACTTTTGCTTAATATTCTTTGGTTAGTGGTTTAACACTAGCGCTTATACATTCATAATAAAACACACGAACTCTGCGACATGAGAAGTGCTTTTTCCAGGACCTGGTCAAACCTAGTGCTATGTACATTTAAATGAGAAAAATGGTTGGATCTGCCACCACCCACACAGTTGTTCTTCTAACTTTTAAAGTAATAGAATTATTTATTATTACTTGTTAGGCCCCTGAAGTACAAAAGGTAGAAGGATCCTGGTTGGATGGCTTAGCACCTACAAGTTTAATATGGCTTACTTCCTGCTTTGGCAGATAATAGGTTATGAATAAATGCACATTTTCAAAATGAAAAGACAAACAAACAACAACAGTGAGTTGGGGAGATGGCTCAGCAAGTAAGAGATTTTGCTACATAAGTATGAGGTTATGACTTCAAATCCCCAGCAGCTTTCTTTTTTCTCTTTCTTTCTTTCTTTCTTTCTTTCTTTCTTTCTTTCTTTCTTTCTTTCTTTCTTCCTCCCTCCCTCCCTCCCTCCCTTCCTCTCTCTTTCTTTCTTTCTTTCTTTCTTTCTTTCTTTCTTTCTTTCTCTCTCTTTCTCTTTCTTTCTCTCTTTCTCTCTTTCTTTCTAATGCTGTCTCTGTAAACTTGTCACCCCAGCAAAGAGAATCTCTGGGGAATATGGCAAATAGAGCAAGATACCTGATGTTCTCTTCTGATTTCCATACACACATGCACATGAATGAACACTTATACATACATATGCACATATACCACACACAAACACACATACACACGAATATCCATATACACAAAAGAAAATAAAACTTAAATAAAAACAAAAACACTTCATGAAGAAAAGCAGATGAAGGTCAAATTTCTGAGTCTGTAGACAGGGTTATTTTACTATGGTCATACCTATCTGCTCCTATATTGCCTATGGCTGATGCCTGGGTTTGATTGTGACAGAAACTGACTAGCCCATGGAGCCTGAAGCAACTATTCCACCGTCCTTTAAGATTGTTTGTCAATACCTGCTCTAAAGGGTCTTTGCAGAGAAGGAAGAGGCACTGTGTAGCTGTGCATCCCTGAGATGCCCTCGGGATAGAGTGCTGCCTGCCCTGGAGGCCTCTGAGAATGGTGGTGGTAGTACCCTTCCTTTTCTCGGGCTCTTTTCTTCATAGATGAACTATAAAGAATAGAATTGAGACTAGTGAGACCGTGAGTGGAATATGCTTTTCCTTGCTAGGGATCTCAGCCTAGAATACTGAGGCCTTTACAGATTTCCAGTAGCGAGGTACGTCCCCATCCTTGCACCTCCTTCAGTGATGCCTCAGACTCAGGCTACCATGCCTGGGACAGGTATGCTGAGGGGTGGGGTACCCCGGCCTTGAGCTACAACCAGGGCCTGGAAGGTTGACTCTTCAGAACCATTACACATGATAGCTCCTCCTTGGATGTATATGTCCATGGCAGGAGACCACGATCTCAGGTCAGTGAAGAGGTAGAAGAGATAGGCTACGAAGAGTCACATTTGAGAGACCAGAGATTCCCTTCTTGGTTTGGGTTGTTTTAACAAAATGTCATGGTCTGGGTGGCTTATTAATGACAATGACTTATATTTCACAGTCTGGAGAGTACCCTAGCAAATCCTCACATGGGGAAGAAAGAACAGCATGGAAGGGCCAATGAATGCTCTCATGGCTCTGAATTGGAATTCCATCCTCCATATTTCCTATTCTAGTCATCTTCTTATGTAGCATCGGACAATGAACCAGGACTTCAGCACAGGAATTGGAGTGATTCAAAGAGTTTGTAACCATCCTCAAAACATAAATAGAACAGCATCTCTCTTATCCATGTCATTAGTGAAAGACCAGTCTACCCATGAGCTGGAAAACTTCATTTGGCTGTTACCCTTTAGGTAACAAAAAGTAAAATTAATATTTTACTTGTAACAGTTAAATAACAGATTACCTACTAACTTAATCTTGGTGTGGGTAGAAGAGGAACAATGCCCGGAAGTTAAATGAGGATGATAACCCATCTTTTCCTCTTGGATGTCACTGAACAACCTATAGAACAGAAATGGTTTTGAATTCTCTATTTACTTCCTCTTCATTCCCCAGAACCTGAGTTTTTTCAATAAGTAATCTGTTTCAACCTGATCTCTTATGCCCTCAAGTCATAAGATGAACTGATGCCTGGAGGCAAATTAGTATTGCGTCTAATTTGTATCAGGCATTGTTCTAAACCTATCAGGTGCTACTGTGTGAGATGGGAACACCATTATACCATTTTTTTTTCCAGAAGAAACTGAGACACTGACTGATTCAAGTTCCACAGTGAGGAGCTGATGGACTTGGTCAGTGGCTTCATAGTCAGGGGCAAAGGTTGATCCTTAAGGGGCATGCAGCTCTCTTAAAGAAGAAGCAAAGCGAAATGAGCACAGGTCAAAGGCTCCACACTGTGCTCAGTGGCAGCAGGGCAGTAAGTCTATCATTTGTCTTCACTGGCCCCATATGCAAGACAATCTGCAGGACAACAGGATTCTGGGGTCCTGGAACCCCTAGAGAGTTCCCCTGTAGGCAAAGCAAAGAGGAGAAAAATCATCTGGTCTCTGGACAAGGATGTCTGTGTATTTAAATGAGTGTTCTCTTCAGAGAGGATGAAGGGGCTTAAAAGGCAAACGATAGTCCACTTGTGTGGGTTTCGCTATTCAGTCATTTGAAGAAGAGGATGGGAGGTGGTAGCCTCCAGGTTCTTCAGGAGCTTCTGGAGAAGCTAGGGATGTAGGTCGGGGTAAATGCTTTTCTGGCTTGCACAAGACCCTAGGTTCAGTCCTTACACCAGAAAAAAAGAAAAGACAAAAAAGATTATATTGGGGCTCAGGGTTCTTGGAGGACCCTTGGTGACCTGGTGGAGACCAGTTTTAGAACAGAGTAAAGGGAAGGCTTTGATCTTAGGAAGACTCCAGGACATGTCTTCCAAGCACTTCAGAAGCACTGTTGAGGTCACCAAGCTTAAAGCTGGTGCCACCAAGATCTCTGAAGGGCTGAATCAGGTCTTGCCCACATGGGGTTCCTTTCCTTGCTGTAGTCTGCCTTGTCCATGTGGCATTCAGGACGCTCAAGGATTTAGCTTTGCCTCAGAGCCCCTGTGGAGTTTTGTAAGGCTCAGCCTCCCTGTACCTAATTTTTCCATGAAGGCTGCACGACTCTGGGGAACACAGCTTCTGAGCAACGTTAGTGCTAATTCTTTTTTTTTTAATTTTTAAAAATCATTTTATTTTTTGAGATTATAATATAATTACATCATTCTACTCTTCCTTTTCCTCCCTCCAAACTCTCTCATATACCCTCACTGATCTTTTTCAAAAATTCATGGTCTCTTTTTTCATTAATTGTTGATGTATATTTCCAATTACATAAGCACAACCATCTTAGTCTGTATAATGTTACTCATATGTGTGTTTTCAGGGCTGACCATTCAGTACTGGATAACTAGTTGTGTGTTCCTCTCTGGGGTAAACTATTTCTTTTGCTCGCAGCATTCCTTAGTTGCCAGGAGTTCTTTGTGCAGGATTGACCTCCCCTGCCCACATTAGCATGTCTGTCTGTCTTGTTCAGATCATTTTTATGCAGACGTGTTGGCATGACTTTTTGGGTGTAGCTTCTGAAATTCCCAGGAGACAGAAATCTATGTTGCTTTGGGTCTTACAGTCTTTTCACCTCCTCTTCCTCAGTGAACTGAGAGCCTCTGATGAAGGAGCTATGTTGTGGTTGTATCCTTTTGGACTGGGCTCTACAACTCTGCATTTTGATTGGCTGTGGTTTTCTGTAAGTGTCCTCATCTGTTGCAAAGTTTCCTTGATGTTGGGTGAAGACTACACTTAACTTTGGGTATAAAGATGAATATTTAGTATGTAGTTAGGGATTATGCTGGGTTAGTAAAATGACAGTTTTAGGTTCTCTTCCAAGGTATATGATTTCACTAACTCTGAGTAGTTGGTTGAGTTTCCAGTATCAGGCATGATTCCCCTCTTGTTGAGTGGGTCTTAAGACCATTTAGAGAGCAGCTGATTATCTCTAAAGAGCTAATTCTTTTATAAATTCAGTCTTTGAATAACAGAGAACCATTTGGAAAGAAAGTTTTGGTTTTTTTTTTTGTTTTCTGCTTTTCTTTCTAAATTCCATTATGCCCAGCTTTTTGCCTTTCTTTGAGGAAGTTGAAAGGAGATAGGATTTTCCAAAGATCACAAGCAACCCAAGAAATTAATATCATTGTGTGTGTGTATGAAAAATAGTTATTGTGACCACCGCTATACTGCTATACTAACTGTGTCTGTTTCCATTCCATAGAAGCAGATTACTATGGGAGTTCGAGGGACTGTTGGCAAAAGGAATAGATGAAAAAAAGTATTGGGGTTTTCACTGTGTGATAATTCTTTACTTGGGTCCCTTGCACCTCAGGGTATTCTAACAGACCTCAGAAGTATGAGGTTGATACAGACATTCAAAGAAATCACTGAAAACTGAAGCATATCACAAATAACACTCAAACTATGATAAATCTTCTGAACCAGACAAATATCACTCTAAGATGGAGAATGACATGGTGGCCATTCTGAAGGATGGGACAGAAAGGGAAACCTGTTGGGGTAAGGGGGGAATCACAGGTAACTGACAGGAACCATAAAGTGGAGGCAGGAAAAGTTGGGCATGTAGCCAGAGTCCACTGAAGAGTGCATAGCTGGAGCTGGGAGGCATGAGGACTGTGCCATGCAAGAGGCTGGCAGGGCCACAGGGGCCAGCTCCTCTGTGTTTTGATGGGCACAACAGAAAGCTGGAATCCTTCCTTGATACAGGAATAGTGGCAATGGGGGATGGGTTTTGAGCAGTAAACACAGATAAGCATATAGTTCTGTGTTCTATGGCACTCAGGAGACAAAGACTAGGGTTACTTGCAGTATGAGAGGTGAAGTTCTCTGCCAGTTTTCATCAACTTCACTGGGTGGCAGGGGTCTAGATGGTAGACTCTATTTTTAATGAATGCTTCAGAAGGCTGCTATTTCTCACTGGTATGGTACCTCAGGCCTCTGTTGAGAGGGTCCTTTCTTTAGCCCTCCCCTTCTCTTCTACTCATTCTTTCCCCTGACTGCAGTCACATGGCAGTCTGGCCGTTTTGGGTGAGTCTCTGCTGTAGTCTTTCAAGGGCGATGAATCCTAAAGCTGTCTTGAAAAAGTAGCAGGAACATTCATTACTCCTGGTCAGTCAACAGAATGACAGGAAAAGCATTTGCCGTCAGCACGGCAAGAGCTCATAAGGGCCTTCCTCACAGCTGGAGGCAGAGTCGAAATGGTTCATTGTCTCCCCGTTTATTTTTAATTACTTCTGCTGGTATTAAACATCTTGTGACTCCGGCAAGAAGGACATGACAAGGCATGTTAGGGAGGGTCTCACTGATGGGTGGCCACGGCCTGTCATTGAAAGAATCGCTAGGACTCCGGAGCTCCAGGCAGCCGTGGGCCACTTTTCTGCTGCCTCAGCTGCTGGGTTTCTTCCTGGGCTTGTTGGCCTTGGCTTCCATCCAGGTGCCACTGGCTTCAGAAAGCATGTGCGCGGTAGTGTACTTTCGCACCAGGTGCCTCCACCATCTTGCAGTGAGGGACTCTCTGAGTAGCCTCTACTCACCACGCTAGGAAAGTCATAATCCCTCTGCTTACTATAGCTCATTGTGGAATGTTTTGCTCTGCCCTGTGGGAGGCTCTCTTATTGAAACTCCTTTTTATTTTCTTTTATTTATTTATTTTTTTAAAACAAGTTCTCACTATGTAGTGCTGGCCGGCCTGGAACTTCGATTGAAGGTCTTATTTAACTGTTGAAGGAATTTCTCTCAGATACCAAAGTATGAACTGGTTGTCACAGGATCTTACCCACTCATATTAGACAGTACCCATGGCCTTTGCCCTGTCCCTGTGGTGCCTTGGAGTCACTAAGGCATTGATAAATGAGAGCTTGTAGGAATGGTGTTGAATTCTACTGCCTGCAGCCAGAGCCCTGTGGTCTGAGTTCTGCTCAGTGTTACACACACTCTGGGAGCATCTTTCCAAGCTAGAACTTGATGGGAAACATTACCTGGACCAGTTATATCTGCTGCAAAAAGAAGCCATGTGACCGGGTCCCTGACCTCTAAGGAGGGCTCTGAGGAGGTAACTGTGAGGCTAGGTTACAGCTTTTGGGGAAGGGATGGCTGAAGTGTTTGAGGTTGATTCTGCCAGTGGGAAACCCCTCCACCTGGAATCATCACTGTTGCTGGGATAAAAACTGTCCCTGCCCAGAGAAAACATCCTTGCTGGAGGGAAAGGCATTAGGAACAAGAGCCACAGTTGTTTCCTTTCTGTTGAAAAACACAGGGACCAAAACAGCTTAGGAAAGGAAACAATTTATTTGGCTTATACGTCCAGACTATGGTCCATTATTGAGAGAAATCAAGGCAGAAACTCAAAACATGCCTCTAGCTATCTTGTACAATACTAACTCAGATTCCTTCAATGCCAAGGACAGAAAAGAAGCAGGAGGGTGATTCTTGCTATTTCGCTTGAAGAGTGGCTATACTCAGCTAGTTTTCACATACAGTTCACGACCACCTGCCTGGGGATGGTGCTACGCAAGGTAGGCTAGGCCCTCCTGCATTCATTGATGTCTAAGACAATACCCCACAGACCTGCCAACAGGCCAATGTGGTTCAGATAATCCCTCAATTGAGACTTCCTTCTCCGGTGACTCTAGACCAGTGGTCCTCCACATTCCTAACACTGCGACCCTTTAATACAGTTCCTCACATTGTGGTGACCCCAACCATAAAACTATTTTTTCATTGCTACTTCACAACTGGAATTTTGCTACCATTATAAATTGTAATGTAAATATCTGATATGCAAGACATCTGATATTCGACCCCTGTGATATTTGACCCCCAAAGGGATGCCAACCTCAGGTTGAGAACTGATGCTCTAGACTGACACATTAACAGCTAAAGTGAACTAGGGGGACCAGCAAGAAGCCAACAGGAAGAATAACTTCCCCTCCTTCCTCCTGCATTGGTATAGCCTACCTTTACTGGTCAAGAGCCTGGCCAGGAACAATTGGCAGAGCAGAACTCTGCTCTGCAGAGTCCTGAGCCCAGCCTTATAGAGCCCTGCCTCTGTAGTTAGGAGATGTATTTGATTATTAGCTGGCATACCCAATGATAATCGAAACCTGCCAAGTAAGTCTTTCACCCTTTCCACACCACTGACATCTTCTAGCTTCCCAGGCTTTTTTACTTCTATTGGATAATAGGGTAAGGCACTTAGGTGGGATGGGGACTACTACCTAATGGAACAAGGTGGTGTCTTGATGCTGACATTTTTATCCATTTTGAAATGGCTTGTACTCCATGCAGGAGCCAGAGAGACATTTTCCTTTAACATTTTCCAGTTTTAGGTATAATTGATATACTGTAAACAGCATGTGACTAATACATGCAATTGGCATATTTGGACATTTCTGTACATTCGTCTTGACCACAGTCCAGGCAAAAAGTAAATGTATCGATCACCATCAGAACTCTACTGGCACATCTCCTATCACCAGATGAGTACACACCACTCATCTCCAGCAGTTCCCTAGAACTCATCCTCTGCTGCTCTTTCACTTTGTAAAATTATGTTTATTTGTGGGGGAGGTTAGTTTTGCTGCCATGGTATGTATGTGTTTGGCGGTAAAGTGACAACTACTGGGAATTGGTTCTATCTCCAACATGTCGATCCTGAGAAGTGAACTTGGGTCATCAGGCTTGGTGGCCTGTGGAACTCCCTCACACGATTCTTTGAACGACTCCCCATCCTTCTCCACCACACTATGTCAGCAGTGAGTCACGTTCTACAGCCTCTTCCAATACCTTGACTCTTATAGCTGGATTATGTGAGAGGAAACAGGCAGTACTTGTATTTCTGTAAATGGGTTGATTAGCTTGGTGTCTCCTGGGTACATCATATTGTAGAAAATGCAGTAGAATTCTTTTTCTGTACATGATACATTGTCTTTCTTCATTCCTTCACCTGTGGACATTTGGATTGTTCTCATATTCTGGTCACTGTGAGTAATGCTGTAAGGTACATGGAAGAGTATCAATCTTTTAGAAATCCTGATTTCAATTCTTTTGGTTTCATTCCAAAAAAAAAAAAAAAAAAAGGTATTAGGTATTTCTGTCCATGGGTGGTTTTGTTTTAATTTTTAAATATCCTTCATAGTATTTTCCATAAGGACTATACCACATCTCACCCTGTTTCTGCACCTGGGTTCCCTTTTCTTACCAGCTCTTGTTACACTTCCCCATAACAAGAGTAGTGGGAATATCCTTCTCATTTCCTCTAGAGAGTGCTTTGTGGAGCATCTTTTCAGACACTTATTGGACACTTATATGTCTCCTCTGTGAAAATATCTACACAAGAATTTTGTTTGTTTTTTCTTAATCAGGTTGTTTTGCTTCTATTTTGCTATTTAGTTTACAGAGTTGTTTATGTGTTTTGGAAATTAACCTCTTATCAGATGGGAAGTCTGCATGCAGTTTATATATGGTTTAGATTTATCATGGACAGTATGACAAAGCATGAACAACAAAAGAACAACAACCAAACCAGATAAGTGGGGCTGTATCAAACTCAACAGTGTCTATACAGCACAGGAAATAATCCACAGAGAGAAAAGGCAGCCCATGGGACGGGGAGGTCTTTTAGAAACTAGAAACAGATAGCACCCTTGTTCTTCCCTGAGGCCTCGATTGGCATCTCACTCTTACCCATGAGAAGCTGATTCCATTCTCCTCAGCTTTCTCCTCACACATGTATGCTTTGTCCCTCTACTCAACTCTCTGATCCTGGCTACTTTGAGACATTTGTATCTTCTATTTCCTCTGCTTGGCCTTCATCCCCAGCTTTTGCACTGACTTACTCTTCAAGTTTTCATGGCCTGGCTCACATGCCTCCTGTTTTATGATTTTCATGCTGACATGATGAGTAAGGGGGCCCTAGTCTTCATCGATGCTTTTCTTTTGTGTGCCTCACTTTTCAGCCTTATAATACATAAAGACCTTAGGAGGTGAATTGTATTTGTCATCTCATCTGTGAGAAATAGAATGCTGTAGAAGTAGGACATGTCTGTTTTGCCCATCATGTGAACAGCATGTTGGCTAGCATACATCATATATCTGGGGGCTTTCCTGGATGCTAGTCAGCCACTTGCAGAGCCCTGTGCAAGCATCCCCTCGCTGCTCCTGGGACTTCTAAGATTCAGATACTGATAGTGTACTGCCTCGTAGCTAAAGAAACAATGTTAAACAAGAACCAACAACCAGGCAAATTCCAGAACTTACCTGTAAAGCCCAAATCTTGGACCCAGTCCCCAGTACCTCCTGCTGGTCTGAGAACCCCTGGATAGGGAGAAAGCATAGATTCTCTAGTGCTTCCCCTTCGAGCTCTCTTGGTGAGGGTACATAGAGAGTACCCAGGGACTCAGTAAGAATCTCAAAAATCTCTCCAACTCTAGGTTGTGATGAACTAAGTTTCAGGAAGCCTTCTGTGGTGTGAGGGCATGACCTTCCATACGTACAGATTTTCCAGCGGCCTACACTTCTCCATGGCGCTGACGACAATGGTGGCCAGTGATGGTTACCATAATCTCTGAAGTGTTTGTCTTTTCTAGCAGATATAGAAGTTTCTGGGTTGTTTGTTTGTTTGTTTTTATTTTTTCTAAGCTTAGAACCTGGTACAATGCCCAATACACGGGACGTGCTTGGTAAACATTTGTGGACAGAAGGAAGCCTAAGTGGATTTAAGTCAAGGCAAGCATTCCGCCTCTCCTGGTGAGTCACCAACTGCTTATGAATGCTGCCTGCGGCAGAGGAATGACTTACCTTTTAAACTTGAATCCAGCAGCCCAACAGGAAAGATTCTGAATGCCCAAATCTGGCATAAGCCATGCACAGTACAAGGTCTTCATCGCAGATGAGACATTAGCTTATTTAGCTCCTTTTTGGAGTAGGCTTTTGGGAAATCCAGTAGCCTCCTAACCCAAACCACACAGTCCTTCTTCATACATCTAATTCATTAATCATAAGCCTCCTGATGCCAGATCACTTTGGCCAATCTCTTGTCCACCCAGCTACCCTTAGGTTATTCATTCTTATGAACAGTGGGAAGGAAACAGGTTTCTAGGGCATGGTGAGGGTGTGGGGTCCTACAGCCCAGCAAGTCAAGCCTTGCCCGCTCTCAGACCCTCCTTAGAGCTCAGAGCATCTCAAAAGAGCCTCCCCACCCCTTCCTGGGATGTCACATTCTAACTAAGCTTGGTGAATTGTTCACTCTTCCACAGAGTAAAAGTAAATTTTGTTCTAGTCTCTTTTCTCCTCAGGGATTCCTCTCAAGGAAAGAAAACAGCTGAGGGTGGTGACTAGTGGGCCTCTTTGGGGGACTTGCATGAGCTGTATATTAACTAGCAGGCATGAATTCTGTGGCCTGATGTGCCTTGTTAGAAAGCAGAAAGGCCCATGTGGAAATCAGTGTTAGAATACGAACTGAAAGTGAGATGTGGACGAGGATTGTCTAAAGGTCAAGAAGCATCCTGGGATTCAGGCAGAGCTCAGGAGTAGATTTCCCAAGTGCCCTCTGCTTTGGAGAAGATGGACTAAGCTGGAACAGGCATCTGGAGCCTGTGGCTTCAGAAGCCTAGATCTGGGGGACTTTCAACTCCTGCCTGTATGAATTTGACCCTCACATCCCATGGAAACTCTGAGGCTTTTAAGATTTGGATCACTTCAGTTTTGCTTTCATGTGACTTAATTTGTACCTCAGTGGGACAGGATAAAAAGTGATGGTTTTAGAATTTCAAAAGAGGACTGTTGCAGATCAGGACTCCAAAGGGGAGGATGTGTGCATGAGCCAAGCAGTACTTAGTGAAATGTGTTTCCTCTGCACAGAATAATTATTGTAGCCCTTCCAAAGCACCAATTCTTTCTTTTCCTCTCAATGTAAGAAACAACCCTTTAGGAACTCTTCTTAAAAGAAAGTTCAGGCTTTCTTGAAAACAAAGGGGAAGAAATGTCTGAAACATTTTTGAGAGCTGGCTACCGGACACTCTGGGATACAGGTCTGTGAGTCTGCCTCTTGTAGACAGAACAGTTGATAACTCTCTGTTGCTGCCTCAGATTGACTGATAGAGATCAAGAGCTGACACTGCAGGTACTCATGTCAAGACAGTCCCAGGGGAGTGGCTGTTGAACTTTTGCCAGCATTTTATAGGACAAAGTTCTGACCTGTGTTTTAATATGCATATTGAAATATATATCCATCTGCACCATCAGCCAAGCACCTCCTGACCACTCCTTTTCTCTTTACCATGTACATTCGTCATAAGTGCTGTCTTCCTTATGGACCATAAATAGTTGGTGTCCTTAGAGGAATGTGTGATTGCACTTAGAAGACTCAGGAAAGGGCAATGATTTCTTAGCATTGCTGTAAATAGGAAGCCTAGTAGAGTAACTAAGAGTTAGAGAGGCTTATATTTGAAAAACAGAAAAGCTGAGTTTGATGTTCAACTTCGCCCTCAACTGTGTGATCTCAAATCAGCTGCTCCGTATCTCTGACCTTCGGTCTTCCCAACAGTCTTGCTCATGTCCCTCTTTGTAGTGAGGACTAACAGCAGCATAGGAAGGATCTTTCAGAACTTGGAACCAGGCAGGAAAATGAACAAGAGTCTTGAAAGAGAATGAGATGAATGACAGGGAGATCACCAGAAGACTCCATGGAATTTCAGGGTAGAAAAGTAGAATTGTTTAGGAGGAACTCTTAAGAACTTTCTGAAAAGATCTTTCTCTGTCCTTGCTGTGATTTATTCTAATTTTTAAAAATTAATCTTAGGTGGCATTTGGAACCTCCCTGCCCCCTTGTACAGAAATATTTTTGGGCCTCAGAAGCTGTAAGCCACAGGGTGTTGTATGTGTATGTTGGGGGTGGGGGTTAGCTTGTCTTAGACAGTGTGTAACTTGTTAGTGTCTTCAGTCTCATTTGGAATGTAAGGGGACTGTAGGAACTGAAGTGTCCACTTCTTCCATCCCTGGACCACTCAAAGTTAGCTGTTATGGGCGTTGGTTGTCAAGGCACCAAGACTTTGATCAACATGTGAATGGAGGTTTGTATGAAACCCTTCCCTAGCTTTCTTTTTTAAACACAAATGGGCTCTGGAATTGATCCCAGATAAGACATCTGCCTCTTAATTTCACTTCAGAGGAGCAGGATGACAAGAAAGGCGATGAAGACAACTAAATGCATTTATGATTTATGCCCCCTGTGATAAATCAATGGAAGATTTCTTCCCAAAATGTGGTCACTGTTGGATAACTCATACCAGCTGACACATCTGTGCAATGCATTAGGTGCTGAGGCTGAGCCCTTTCCCTGCCATGTGCATACCAGCCCTGGAACCAACACCCCAAGGATGGAGTTCAATGTGTGAGTGAGAGGGCATTCATCTACAGTTAGGAAGACGGCCACATTACCACCATCCTCTTCTCCTTGTATCTGTTTTGTTTCTTGTGGTGGACATATCACAAAGAAGCTTGTCTTTCTTGTCCCCAGCTTGCATTGGCCTTTGTGTTTGTGGAGATATATTCTTTCCTTCATTGGAGTTGGCTTGAGATAGCCCAGTTATCACCACAATCACTCTAAATAATCAAAGAGGAGAAAGTTATTTTCACTTTTTCATGAACACTGACTGGGTATCCAGCATGGAGTCCTACATAGCAAAAAGATCTCATCCCAGGGGCCAAATGAAGGTATAAGAAGTGACATTCTGGAGCATTCCCTGGAAAAGGTCCTTGAAGAGAGGCTAGGAAGCAGGATCTACCCATTCAAGAAGTCCAGGGATGGCCTTGGTGCCACAAATTTGCCATCTTTCCCTCAGGAATTTATCATATCCCAGGGGCTTCAGTCAAGGTAGAACTTTCAGAACTCAGACAGCCAGATCTACAAGTTCCAACATTGTCATTTGAAATCTCAAAAATTCTGATGGCCTGTGCTGTTTGTCCCCCTTCAAGTATGGAATCTTAAATTAAAAGGAGTTTGATAGATCTCACTTAAATACCCGCATGTTTTTGTGGATGTTACATAATTGTTGATATCTCAAGAAAGTCTAATTACACCTACGGAATATTTTCAGGGGTTGGCCCACATCATCTGCATTTTCACCAGAAGAATTACACTCTGTCTTGTAAGTTTCTTGCACAGCTGCTGTTTGTGCCTTGTATTCTCCCATGTTTGAAAGAAGCCGTTGCTCCTCCATTAATGATCTATCTTGACAGAAATTTCTTGAAAAGTGTCAAGATCATTTCCTGGGCCTAGAATGGGAGGATAGGTTTGTCCATGACAGAAAAGGAAGAGAATCATGCTTTTTCCAGGAGGCCAGTGAAGTGTAGGAAATGTCTAAACCAGTCACTAGAAGACAAAAGCCTCCTGGGACAAGTGGTCATTGGAGGTGGAGGTGGTAGCATGGGTTAGGACCTCTGGAGCTTCTGCAGTAACCTCTGTTGAGACCAGCTGGTCCTGCTCCATCCAGTCAATGTAAAGGGGGAAAACAGCCACCTTGTCAAGGGATATTTCCTGGTCCCTACATTACCAATGTTTCTGTACCTCAGACAGTAATGTACCTAGGAAATAGTGTTCTCTAGGACAACAGGGACATCTAACAATATACCAGGCTGCTGTAAGCTGCCTCTTCTCTAGAGATGCCTCTAGGGGAAGATGGATCCCCCACCTTTACAGGAGCCAGGGGTACTAATAAGAACACATTGCCATGGAAACGACCTGTCTCATTTGTTCCCCTTCAAGTATGGAATCCTAAATTAAAAGGGAGTTTGATAGACTCCGCTTAATGTCAAATGAAATGCTCACATACTTTGCTGGATATTACATAATTAGGTGACTTCTCAGAGGAGTTCTAATTATGCCTATGGAATAAGTTCAGGGTAATGAAATGCATTCATCTCTCTGGCACTCCATCTGTCCTTTAGCACTGAGCCCCGAATCAGTCCTTTGGGGCTTGCCCTCCTGCTCAACAAGAAAAGTTTTATTTACAGTCACAGACCTTGGGAATGAAACATCAAGTTATTTTTATGAGATACTTCTTTTTAATTTAAAAAAAAATCCATTTTCCTTAGCTTCAGCTATTGGATAAATGGCCAAGTAGAAAGTATCTCTACTAATCCCAAAATGTAATGATTTTCCTCAAAAGAATTAGTAAGATTTGTAATACCAGAAGGACTGCCAGAGCTAGGAAGAGATGACAGAAGTCAAAGGGAGTGAGTTCATTGATTGACCTTGAATTTTTAAGCTACAGCAGTAATAATACTCAGTTGAATTGGATAGATGAGCAAGTAGATGAGATCCAGAAAGTCAGTGGACAGTTGGAGGGAAAGGACCATGGGTATATGAATGGATAGGTGAATATTTAGAAAGAGCAGGATGCAGATAGAAGAGATATAATTTGAGAAAATCTACCTTTGGACATATTATTCTGTTTTTCACTACTAGATAAAATGGACTAAAAAGGTAGAATATTTTTCTTTATTTTTTTAAAGGGGAACTTAAGATTCTTTTAAATATTCAATAGACAGCTTCAGTGGATAACATGAATGATACAGAAAATTTTGACTTTAAGCAAACCAGAGATAACCTTCATAAAAACACAAGTAAGAAAGTAGAAAATAAAATGCATTCTTTATACGTAAGTCCTTGGTAACCAGACAAAGTTAGAGCAAAATTGTGCTTAAATGTTCCTTTGAAGTAGATTTTTCCATAATGCATTAGTGAGTGGAAACTGCGCCAAGAAGATACCATTTGGGGAAATATTCGAGGGGTGTTGCTGCCTTGGTTTCTACATGTCTCCATGCAGAAACTCTGTGTGGGATCGCTCCCTTACATGTTGACACAGTAGGAAACAAAGCACCAGTGTCTTCTCATGTCCCTCCCTTCAGATGAGGACTGCTGTATTTCCAGGTTGGCTCTAAAGTCCCTTCTGTCAAAGCGTGTGCCATGAGACAAACACTGGACGTCCTTGAAAGACATGAAACTGAATTTTCCTAGAATAAGAGCTGGTCTCAACAGAGGTTACTGCAGAAGCTCCAGAGGTCCTAACCCATGCTACCACCTGTGCCCTGTGATTCAGGGATGACCTGGCAATGTGAACGAAACCCCAAATTGTGTTGTCCTCAGGCAACTCTGTCTGCCTTAGTCCTGGTTCAGCAGAATCTGCTCATGCAGTTTGAGGTTGAAATCCAAGGACACAACCATGGGCAGATCTCTGTTTCTAAAGGTAGATTTCTCTCTCATCAGAAAAGCTGTTCCTAGAGTTGAGGAGGTTGCTCACTTGGTAAAGATTTTGCTGCTGAAGAATGAGAGCCTGCATTGGGCTGCACAACCATGTAAAGAGCTACACATGTAATCTTAGCTTGAGGTGTGGTTGTAAGTGGAGATAGGTGTATCTCTGGAAACCACTGGCCAGCCGGTCCATTGAATCATTGAGCTCCAGGTTCCAAGAGAGGCCCTGCCTCAAAAAACAATACCTGTTGTCTACTTCTGGCCTCCATGCATGAGCATGCATATATATATTCACCTGCATGCCCATGCCACACATGAACATGTGAACACAGATACAGACATCACCTGCTGCTTGTGAACTCTGTTGCCCTAAAGGCTGGTTCACTCATACTTTTAGCAGAGGCAGTCCACTCTAGCTTAAATCCACAGGTCTGCATCTCTCTGTTGAGACCTTCCTCTGCTTTCTGATTGGTGTAGCATATTTGCTACATGGACACAGCCTCAGAAGCCCTGATAACATTCATTTGTAAGTTATTCATACAAAAGGCTCTTCTTTGATCAACATTTTCAAACATGAACTTCAGTACTTGATATTGCTGTAAAAGAGTGAATGATAGGGATTGGTTTTTAAGACTAAATTATGACATCTGCCAGTGAGTTTTGATTTGAGCTAGTTGGAAACATCAATCATGGCCATCCATAGTTGAAGGTGGAAGGAGTCAGTAAAGAGGTCAGGGCACCTGCAGCGGTCTTTCTATCCTTGATGTTAGATGAGCCTATCTCATTTGAGTTTGACTCCTTCGTCTACCTACATTCCTAACAGGTCATTGGCCCCTGAAAACAGATATAGTGACTGTCGTCTTACAGATCGCTTTAGTTGACTTAAGTATTGCTGAAACAGTCTGGTTTGTTAAAAACAATATGCATTTGAAGAACCAAATAAACCCAGAGGATTGTTTAATTCGGTTGTGTTCAAGGAACACTTTGATTTTAAGATCAAATATCGACATACCCATGAAACAAGGAAGGAAAAAAAATCAAGTTCATGAACACAGGCGAGAATGGCTGAAATGTTAGTATCAAATTAGATCCAATAAAAGGATGTAGATAAGTGAACTAGGCAGTGCCTCCCATTCCTACCCTGTTCTCCATACTCGCCCATGAGCAGGTGACCAAGGGAGAAATCCCTGGACTTCACTCTCCAAGCGCATGCTCCCCGGCAGAGCCTAGGTTCTGCCTCCAGGTATGCTGCCAGCACGCTGGCTCTGATACTCCAGGACTGAGGAATACTACAGTTAATGTGAGCCTGGAGGCATCCTTGGCCTCTCTGTCTTTAATTACAGTGACAGTATTCCAGGCAGTGTTGACACAGGCTTATTGCTCAGGTGTGGAATGCACCCAGATCTCACTCTTGACATTTGCTTTGCAGTAAGGGGTGGTTTTCAGTCTTTTAAATTAAAAACAAATTCATTCTTCTGGGTGTTTGCAAATGTAAATCTCTCCACCAGCCCGCAAGGAGGGCTGGAGTGGGTATTTGCAAATGTAAATCTCTTCACCAGCCTGCAAGGAGGGCCATAGTGGTGGATGTGCTTATACTTTCAACCACTCAGCCGTAGGAATGAGGACCTTAGAAGAAGACTCAGGCAACTATCTGGGGGTGAAAAGAGGATTGTAGACAAAGAAGCAGTAGTAAGAGCCAGGTGTACAGGGATCAGCGGCCAGGCTTATGGGCTCAGGAGCAGAAGGTGCTACCACTACACACTGATGAGATCGGTGAAAAAAAAAAAAAAAAGAAAAAAAAATCAGATGCCTAAATTGCTGCAGCTACCAAAATAGCACAAGGGTAGCCTAGGCTACATTGTGCAATTTGCATATCTGCAGGACCATCAAATAGAACTTGGCTCAAAGGGTAAAGTAGCCAAGAGCAGCCTTTTCACCCTGTTCCAGTGGCCCATTAAAGATGCATAGGCCCAAGTGAACCTGGAGGTTTATTTAGGTTTCTTTTGGCAATGCAACAGATGGAAAACTACTCAACTCTGAGCTCACTGAAGACATTGCTTCAGCAGAGTCCCAGAGAGCCTGCAGGGCGCTGAGGTGTAGTATCTTGCGTCCAGCCTCTCAGGTCAACTCAGATCTGTTTTGTTATTGTTTTTCAGCTTTACTTCATGATCGATCGCTGAAATCCTTACCATGAACTGGATGCTGCAACAACCGCCCTCTCGGGGTTAGGTGTTGCCCCCTACAGAATCCACACCTAACTCCGCAGTAGACAAATTTTAGGTTCCTCATTCAGCCCATCCTGGTAGTTTTTGGCCTACTGGCCTTGGCATTCCAGTTCTATTTTCTCTTGCTCTTTGAAGGCAGTCTCATTTGACAGGGGTACACTTCTGAAGGGGGTAGGCCCTGGAGTTACAGTAGCAGCAACTCAGTCACTGTGACACTTTCTGGAAGATAGCATTCCTTTTGCTAAGCCTCTGGCAGAAGGGAAGGCATTTCGGCCATTTTGTTAGACCTGGTTCTTTTCTGCTCCCCGTTGCAGGTTCTCTCCTTGGAGCATTTGCTTAAGCCTCTCTATCCCTTGCAAGTCTCCTGTTTTTGCAAGCATAAGAACAGCCCAAGCACAGACCTGTCTTCCCTGCACTCAGGGTCCAGCCTCACCCACACACCTTTGTCATGATTCACAGTGTTCCTTTTCTCTGAACATTGTCTGTGAATGCAATGTCTGAATGTTTGTCCTTGGGTAAGCCCCAAGCTCCCTCAAGGGTAGGGTGAGGACTGGCTTCTGAAGAGAGCTACTCACTGTACGGGCATGCAGGCCTTGGTGCTCAAAAAAGCCCCATGACTGGCTGAATGTCCTGTCCCTTTCATCTTGAAGTCATTCCTTTCACAATTCTGCTTTGCACCAGACCCTGCAGATCACCTCGCCAGTCCTTAGCTGGGCTGTGCCTGCTCCTGCTAGATCTCCAACACATGGTATTGTGCTTGGGAGGCTTTGTGGAAATGAATGCTAGAGTGACAAAAGGTACTCTCATTAGTGAGGAAAGTGGTAAATGGCTAATGCCTAGTATGACATCAGGATGCTGTGAATTCTCCTAGCCACTCACTCCTCTTCTCATTCTTTTCATGAGGTTTGATAAATGAAACCAAAACCAAATTAAAGTGACACACACACACTAAAATGAAAGGAAAAGAAATGGTTGTAAACCTTGGATATATATATGTGTGTGTGTGTGTGTGTGTGTGTGTGTGTGTGTGTGTTTGTGCCACGTCTGCTCTTAATTTTTTGATCTATATTTAGAATCAAAAGGGCAATGCTTAGAGAGCACAAATATGGTAATCTGAAGTCACTAGATTGGAGAGAATGTCCTTTAAACAATAGAGGAATTTAAACCAGTGCCTGGGCTTCTTCTGAATTAATCCTAAACACAGTCTTTCCCATGTTCATCCAGAATCAATGCACACTGGTACAACAAAATGTCCAGTTAGGCTTGTGTATTTAACAGCTGAGGAAGCCTTGCCCCCACCTCCACCTTTATTCCAGAGAGCATGGTCATAGCTTGTACTATGGACAGTACAAGCCTTCATGGTAGTAAGCAGTATGCCGGTAATTTTTCTGTCTCTTGTGTAAGTTGAACACCTTTTCCTGTGGTTCTCCCATGCCCACCCCAAAGGTGAGTGTCATGGACTGTGAAGTTGGCAGGATTTTCTAGGCTGTGTTGGCATAAGCTGTTAATAAGATAAGTGATCAGAAGTGTGATGGCAAGGCACTTCCTCCTGAAGTTCATAGGCCTTCCAGAACATTCATGACTTACTACACTTGTACAGCAGTTTATGCCTTAATATATCAGAGAAGCTTTGCTGAGATGGGATGGAGCATCATGAATCTTTCTGGTGGCATATTCCTACACAGGCACAAATAATGGAGAAAAACCACTCCATCTGGATGTTCTGTAAGAGAACTCACAGCAGGGAGCTGTTTTCTCAAGCATCATAAAGGTCACTGTAAGTGGCAGGAGTGAGGGCACAGCCAGGTTTGTGAGTGACAGTGTGGAATGAAGCCATTTGCAGGCCTTTATGGCTGTGATTACAGGCATTAGCTGGACTGTCAGGGTCCTGTTCTCCCTTCCCGTGATGGTTCACAGTCTTCCCTGATTTCTCACATTTAATTTGCAGACCAATTTGCTGTCTTGCAGGCCCTGCAAAAAGACATGCCCTGAAAGGTGTGTGGACCTCTTCAATTTGCATTCTGTTCCTTGCCTTGTGAGGCTTGCTGGAGGCTGAGTTTAGTGGCCCAGTGGAATAAGGGGAGCCTATATATACAGCCCCAAAGATCCCCTCTCCTGCTGCTCTTCACCTGTGGAAAGGGAACTGTGATGAAAGCCAGTAAATATGGAAATTATTCACAAGGTGATATTGACCAGAAATAGATTATTTTGGCTAGGAAATAAACCTTTCCCCAGTGGAGGCTTAGTGGTCATTAAAAAATAAAGATCAAAGAGGGACACAAATCGTATAAAATAAACAGCACAAAAGGACTCATCCTCCATTTTGGAAGCAAACATATACATATACATATACATATATATATATATATATGCATATATGTGTATATGTACATATATATGTAACATATTTTTTAATGGAGTAGCAGAGAGCTCACTTCATTGAAGAAATTTTATATCCAGTCAAGTCTAAGATGCTGTCTTTGGCTTTCCTCCTTTTCCTCACTTGCTGATCTGGGCTTTTGTCCTTGTGAGTTCTGTGGGAGAGCTCTGAAGGCTTCTGGGATGCTGCTTCATAGGCACAGAGAGACTTTGGGGAGCTCTTGGAAAGTGGAGAGCATCTGCCCAGGCCCCTTTTTATTCTGTAAGGACTTGAAAGGTGCTTCCTCAGTAATTACATTGCTGTAGTGAAGGCAGAGGAGAGAGCAAGTGAGGGATGGTGGGATTCATCAGATGTGACAAGGAGACCAAGTGCCTGCCTCTGCCCTCAGCTCCCTTCCTCGTTACAGAATTGTCTTTCCTTCCAGTTTCCCCCAGCAGATGGCCTGCGGAGGTTCAGGGTCTCTATAGGAATACTGCTGCTCAAGTACACACGCATAGGAGACCCTTAGGCTCTCTCCCAGCAGTAGGAGCCAGAGTCTGCAGAGGGAGGGGCTGAAGTCACCTTATGATGGAAACAGCCATAGAAATGGAGACCAAAAGCCAGTGCTGCTTGCAGATTGGGAATTGCCAAGACCCAGTACCCTACGACTCAGGGCGACAGTAAAATCCAGGAGGAGTTAGTAATGGGGCACCATTGGATTTGCCCATCTGCCCCTGCTGTAATGGGAAAGTTAGCGAGCCTTAATGGGGGTCACCAAGGGACAGGAATGTGTTCACCAAGATTATTGCTCTTTGCCAAGGGAAAAATGAGTCTGGTGTCCAGAGAGGTTTCCCAAGTAAACTGAAAGTTCCCTCATTGTCCTGGATGATGGGGATCCCCTGTGGGGTCCTTTCACTGTGGGGCAGAGTGTTTGAGTATCAAGAGACCTCATTTGGTACAGGATGTTGAGCACATGGCTGCTTTTCTAAGGTTTCCACTGAAGCTGGCAGAGCCAGTGCAGGTAATTAGCACTATGGAGAAGCCTTGGGAGCCAGTCAATGCTGCTTTTATTGGTTGGAGTGTCTTAATCAGGCTGGCTGCTCTGCAGTTCCTGGGAGGGGAGTCTAAAGGGAAGCAGACATGCTGTGTGTCCTGGGGCAAGGGCCAGCTGAGAAAACAACCCATGTCTTATGGCCTCATGTGTGTTCTCACCCTACCACACAAGTTCTAACCCCAGGCAGGCCTTTTCTTTCAAAGGTCCTAGGTAGACCTCAGATTTCCTTCTTAGATCCACATCGCTCTTCCCTAAAGTACAGGATTGGCTTCATCTTAAGGGTTTTTGTTGTTGTTGTAGTTGTTTTTTTTTTTTTGTTTTGTTTTGTTTTGTTTTGTTTTGTTTTGTTTTCCAGAATAAAAACTAAAGACCAAATAGGCTGATTAGGACCAGTCTGTGTTATCCAAACCTAAACATGGTGGTTGTTTAAGTCAGGGTAAAATTTATGATCTGATCAGAACTGAAGTTGTGTCTTTGGGGCAACTTGCTTGGCAGTATCAGCCTATGAGCTAAGGGATTTCCCATGGGCATGGTGAACTAGGCTTTACTGTGTGTAGTATAGAGTTGGCTATATGAGCTCTCTCTCTCAGTTGCAGGAATGAGAGCAGAATGCACAGAGACTGGAGCATAACAGCTGGCACAAAGTAAATAACTGGTAGATGACAGCTGTGGAGCTGTGGTGAGGATGATGATGAATTAATGATGACAATAACAGCATCTACATATTTTGGAAATGCACAAGCCGAAAGGCTTACAAGCTAGTCTAGGATGATACTCAGATGTAATTTTTGCCTTCCAGCTTCATTGAAGTAGGATATAGATTAGTTATTTGTATTACTGTGACAAAATACCAAGAGAAGGCAACCTCAGGAAGGAAGCGTTTATTGTGGCTAACAGTTCAAGAGTACAGTTCATCATGACTGACGAGTGATGGCGGTAGGAGCTCAAGCAGCCCGTCATAGTGTGTCCATAGCCAAGAAGCACACAGAGTTGAATGTTAGTGCTCAGCTCTCACTTTCTCCTTTTTTACTCGTCTGATAGGTAGGGCAGGTCTTCCTTCTGCCATTCACTCTTCAAACTGAGCCTGATCATTTCTTTCTTAGAGAGCAACTTGGGAAGTTAGTCAAAGCACAGAATGGGCTTTGAGAAATTAGATCCATCTCACAGTACTTTTAAGTTTGTTTCTCTTCGAGTCCTCAAGATGTAAATGCCAGGAAAATTCCAGTGACTTAATGAGTGCCATTCCCCACCATGAACTTTTCACATTCTATGGAAGATGAAACATCTTAAAGATCATATTTAAATAATGACTCTTCTTTGGAGCAACTTTTAAAACCATGACAATGTTTGCTAAAATGCCAATCTTACCATCGATGATAAACTTTCAGAAGGCCAGCTTCTGTGGTAAATCATGATTTGGGCCACTGTTGTGGTTAGAGAGATTCCTCCTCCTGTTTGACTGTCTCCCTGGACCTATATAGAGAAGGAGCTCTGTCTTTTCCACCTACCTTGGACTCCAGTTACCCCTTGGCTACCTGAGAGGCAAAGGAAAGAGATTGAAAGTGGACACATGTCCTCTGGGACAGGTAAGGAAGAACCAGGGAACAGGAGGGAAGGCTGTAGAAATCTAAAATTTTTGTTGCTTTTTTCATTGTGATTAATAAATAACTTCACATGTGTGACATTTGTCAACTGTCATCCCTGAATACTGTTAAAACTAGCCACCCCCACCTGTAGCAATTATGTAGTATGTTAAAAAAATTTAAAAGTAACTGGTCTCTTCCAACCAATTCAGAACAGGTCCTAAATATCTTCTGTGTGGCTGAATAAGGGAGTGTTCTTCCTCTAAAGAGGTCTCTTTGCCTCATACCTGGCCCCATGAATTCCTCCTTTTAAATAACTATATTAAAATCAAGAAGGGAGTATTCAAGGTTAACAGTGAGAAGGTAAAATGAGAGTCTGAAGAGTAGAGTTGTTTTTCCAGGAGAGTCAGACAGAAGATTGACCAGAGAAGAGTCATCCAGAAGTAGGAGGGGACACTTGAGAAGTTTAATTCCACATTTAAAGGGGAACTGGCTATACAAATGATTTCCCTCCAGCTATACTTAGCCTGTTGAAAACGGAAAGTTGGGCTTACTTAGAATTGCGTCTACACAGAAAGAAAGGAAGGAAGACAAAAAGAAAGGGAGGAAAGAAGGAAGGAAGAAAAGAGGAAAGGAAAGGAAGAGAGAGAGAGAGAAAGAGAGAAAGAAGAAACAATACAGAAAGATCTTATGCCAAGTGGAGAAATTCAGTCACAAAATAACAAATCTTGTTAAAATCAAATCCGCTACCATGCATGATCTACAAGCCAGGAGCAAAGCTAACACCAGAAATGAAATGTGCTGGGACCTGTTGCTGGATGTGTCGCTTTGGAAATGGTAGATAATAAATGTGTTTTGTTTGGTTTAAAAAAAAAAAAGAATTGCATCTACAATTAAATGGAAGGATAATCAATAAATGGAATTGAATGTGGATTCAAAAGGAAATTGTGTCAGGATCTGCAGTCAGTAAGGGAAGTTCTGGAGGATGAGAGGGGGGTTGGATTTATCACGGCTCTCTGGAGGAATAGAATTGACATAATGAGTATAAACTGGAAAGAGATAATCAGATTGGCTAACATGATACAGGCTGAGTAGTTCAATGGTTGCCATCTGCATGACACACAGGCTGAGAAGCTGGAGGCCTCCGCAGTCTCAATTTGTGCCAAAGCCCTGGAGGGTTTCTGCTGGTCTTCAGTCCATGTTAGAAGGTTCTAAGTCCATAAAGGGTGATAGCAGCAGTGTTAGAAAGAGGGTGGGTGCTGACCAGCAAGGAGTAAGGTGAGTAGGCAAGCATAAGCGCCCCCCCCAGACCTCTATCCGGGCTGCCACGGAAGGGGCTACCCGCTTTGGAGGAGGGCCTTCTACCCTCAGTTAGTCCTTTCAGGAAACACCTTCACTGGCCCACCAGATGTATGTTAATTCCAGAGCCACTCAAGTTGACAACAACTATTTTAAGGACTTAGTGGAGAAAAGCAAATTGGAAATCTGATAGCTGAGTTCAGTAAAATCAAGATTCTGAAGGAAACCAAGTAGCAACAGTGCCATAGTCCCAGTTAAAGCCATGGGAAGAGCTAGGTCAGGTAGGTAGGACTACCACTGGGAAGAATGATGTAAGAGCCTCAGAGACCAGGGTATCACTGTCACCAAAAACAATAGGAAGATAATAGGGGAAGACAGCCCAGTGCCAAGGCATACACAAATGATCAGAAGGTGAGGAGATGCCAGTAATAAAAGGGAACACGGGTAGTGTAGCCAGGCAGAGGCTGCATACCATTGACTTTTAAAAGAAGAAATAATGTTTAGATTTAGATGCTGAATGTCCAAGATCCATTATGTGCAAAGTGTGGGAAACAGAAAGCCATCACCAGATAGAAGTGGAAGAAGCAGAGGTCTCAAGAGACAGATAGTGCATAAAAGCAAATGTCATACTGAGATATTGATGACAAGGTAGGTTTTGTGAGGCTGAACCAGGAACTGCGTAAGGTACAGACAAACAACTTTCAAGCAACTGGGAAGGATGGATTTGCCTAGGATAAGGGATGGTCAAAAGACTGCATCCCTAGGGGCTAGGTGTTAAGGAATGACTTGAGGAAGATTTGGTTTTCCTGGCAATGGAGAACAATGCTTGAAGACTCTTTTAGCCTCTAAAGGAATGTGAGCATACATCCCAGAAGTTTCTCTTTCTGAAGTTCCCAGCAAGCATAGGCAGAGAGAAGGCGAAACCATAGAGTGTAAGTGTTCAAGTAGATGGAGGAGCTAAAATGGAGGATTCCAAGGGACCGGGTTTTGGGGGACACTATTTCCATGTGAGCCCTAAAGTGCTTCCTGTACGTTTCACACTTCTGAGTATGTTCTGTTTGTTTAAGCTTGGCTGTGACTAAGTCATCTCAGTGCTCATGGATATCTTGGGGGATGTTTTCTCTGGGCTGGATCTATGGTGAGTAATGAGATAAAGCCTTGAGTCCCATGCCAGAGTAGCAATGAAGATTTGTTTTCTTATGTTTCCCAAACCTTAACAGCTTCCTTCATAATGATGGTGTTCTCTGCCCCACCTCAGCCTCATCTTCCCATAGTCACAGACTAGACTCTGGGTCATTTTACCTCTTCTGTAGTAGAGGTGATAATCTGCAGAGGATGCTTCTCTGGGATGTGATCTTGGAAGTGCTGTGATTTAGTCTTGTGTAACTACCAGCTGCCTGTCTTTTACCTTTCTGAGCAAAGATGACATTCCGTCATCTTTGGTAGTACCTTGCAGATGATTGTGGACATTGGGGACTAACACGAAAGGTGCACCAGGCAGGATGCTTGGCTTATAGAAGCCCTTGAGAAATATTAGCACCCTTCTCCATTCACAAGCAAGTCTTTGGAAACATAGACATTAGAACTAAAATAGCAAATTCTGTTGGAAGATTGCAGTTATGGTAAATGGGACTTGGAATGTGGATGCACTGCCATCATTGCCAGCTGACAATATACATGAACTGACATCTTTCTCACTACTCAGGACAGTTCCTGGGCCTTGAGAGCTCCTTGAAAGACCCTGACAACTTGTAGTTACAAATGGCATTGGGAGGTGGAGTGGAGGTATATGTGGGAGCAGAATGTGCTGCCCTGTTTAGAGGACAGAGGAGCCAGCATCTCCTTTCTTCTATATATGGTGGCCTAGGTTGTCTGAACCAACCTTTCTGTGGGCTGGCAGAGATCCCAGGGAGCAGAGGATCCACCCGCTTCTTCAATGAAAAAGCACTTCAGATGCCATGATCCAAAGAGGATCAGCAGGCAGTGTTCTATTCTAAATTTTAAAATGAGCTTCTGGAGGACTGTCTCTTGTAGACAAGGAAGACAGAATGGCTTGGCCTGGGAGTTTGAGGCTCTCTTCCTTGGATTTAACTTTGATGCCTAAAATGATTGAGGTCATGTAGAGGTTTTTGTTGTTGTTTGCTTTTGTTTTTTGTTTTGTTTGGCATCTACATCTTTAGAAGGTTAGGTTAAGGTTAGATGTTAGATGTGGGTGGGTGGTGTGTGAGAACACAAAGGAGTTGATGTACTCACGACTACGAGTACAGTACCCCAGCTAAACAAACAGCTGCCTGGGGAACGAAACTTGCCTGGTTTACTTTACAGCCCCCTTCACCCTTCTCTCCCTATCTTTTTCCTCTGTCCCTTTCTACCCACTACTTGATATGGTACCTTCTTATGATTTCACAATGTTAGAGGAGTTGTCTTTGAGGCCAAACTTGTTACTTTCACTCTTCTGTCTCTTTACTAAACATTATTGCCTTTACCTCTGCCCATTTGTTATTTGAGTGGAAGAAAATAGTCAGTGTCAGAGCCAAAGAGAATGTTGGGATAATAAAGTAGCCCCAGGAACACGGCTTAGCTTATGAAGCCATGAGAAAAAGAGGGAGAGAAGGAGGAGGGAGAGTGGGGAGGCATTTTAGTATTATCAGGAAACTTTGAGTTACTTTTAGAGTCTTGAGTAATAAGTTTATGATGAGAGACAAAGTCAGAGATGAAAACTTCTGGGAAGTGATAATTTTTCATATGCTTAAGGAATGGTTGGAGGTAGCTATGGATGGGTTTTACTTTTGAAGGCTTCTGTTGAATATAAGGCTTTGCATCTAAGAAAGTTCTAAGGACAGCAAGATCTTGAGACCTCTAGGACAGTCTGCTTTACACAGACCTTTCCAATTTATCTAGTGCCATTCCGTATCTATCTAGAGGAGTGCCGTGATTGTGTCATGTTCTGTGATTGGATGAGAATGATATTTAAGGCCTACTATCCATGTGGAAGAAAACACAAGAGGAGCTGTAGTTTGAATTCAAGAAGATAAAATGCATGCACACACATTTGTACATGTGCCCAAATACACCTGTGCACACACATACACACACAAACACACACACTTCCACATGTATGCACATCTGCATACAAGGGGAGAACTTTTAGTTGTCAAAAGAAATATCTGAGGAGACTTTGGCTACAGCTTGTGGCTGGGAAGGGCGACAGAGGCCACAGCTCAGGGAAAGTGAAGCTATAGTAGCAGTAGCATGAACATGTCGGGTGAAGAGGAGCAGGAGGAGCAATCAATTGCTGAGGACCTGGTTATGACCAAGTGTAAGACAGGGGCAACAACTTCGATCTTTGGTGGCAGCTTCCAGCTCAGGTGTGTCGGTATTGAGCCTGTATGAGAAAGGCGATGCCTTGATTATAAAAGAGACAGGGAAAATCTTTAAGAAAGAAAAGGAAATGAAGAAAGGTATTGCTTTTCCTACCCGCATTTTAGCAAATGACTGGATGTCACTTGTCTCCTTTGAAGACTGACCAGGACTATATTTATCCAACGAAGGTGACTTTTGTAACTGGTGTAGCTCAGGGGACCCCATAACAGGGCAAAAAGCAGATTAAGGCAGCTCGCCTTTGTGCCAAAGCTGCCTGGAAACTGGAACACACAAGTGGAACAAAGTTGCTCACTATTTAATTGCACACCAATAAAAAGCATGCTGTCACACCAGTTGAAGCAGCTTGTGATCAATGGAAAGAAAAACCATTATCGAGAGTCCTACAGACCAGAGGAAAGACCATGAAAAGGCAGAATTTGAGGTGAATGAAGTTTGTGCTATGGCTGTCCTCGTTCTCTCAGGAGAAGGCAAGGCTAAAGGTGTAGGACAGGCCCCTGACTAACGAGACGCCTCTAAACAATATGGCCTGAAAAGGAAAACATTGCATGCCTATTCCAGTGAGATGGAGAGGTATTTTGATGCCATGCCATTCACTTTATGAGCATTTGAAGATGAGAAGAAGGCTTGAATGGGAGTGGTAGAGTGTGCCAAAGATGAGTTACTACAACCCTTTAATATTCTCCATGAGAAAGACAATGAATGTGTTGCCCAGTTTAAATTTACTTTCTAATCATGCCCAGTGACCCCATGAGGATAACTAGGGGTCCGTTTGAGCCTGACCTCCACAAATCTAAGATGGCGGTCCAGGATGCAGAGCTAAAGGCTCTTCTCCAGAGTTGTGCAAGTTGAAAAACCCAGGAAAAGAAGAAAAAGAAGGCCCCCAAGCCTGCAGAGAATGCCACCAGTAGAGAAGCATTAGAAGAGGATGAAGCTGGGGTCTGAGGTGGGTCCCTATCCACAGCTTGTCATTCCTGCCTCACCCTCTTCCCACCACACATCAGAATCTGTCAAGCGCAGTTTGTCTTTTCCATCCAAGACCACCAGCAGAGTGGGATCTTCTGCTCTCCCGCTTCCCTCCCACCCATCCACTCCTTCAACAAAAAAACCCACCTCCAACTGACTCTGGTGTTGGGAGGTCAGGCTTCCCAGCCACTGAAGACTACTTTCAGTAGAATAAGAAATTAAATAATAAAGTCAAGAATAAAAAAAAAAAAAAGAGGAATATGTGCTCTCAGTCCTGAAATTCTGATAAATCCTAGGACCTAATTACAAAGGATTTCTGAAAAAAAAAAAAGCATAACAAAAATAGATGACCAACCAAGTTTATTGTAGAGCAAGCATTTCTTTGTTCAGCATATCTTGCTATTTTATTAGGTTTCATGTGGTTGCTGTTCTCTAAAGAGAACTGAAATGAAGCTGCCAGTCTTGGGTCCAGTTGGTGAGATTGTGCACTGATCTCAAGATCTAAGATGGATGAGATCTCAGGAACAATTCCTAAGGTTGTCCTCTAGGTTCTATAGACAGGCACACAGATGTGCACACCCACACCCACATAAACCCAAACGTACACACACACACACACACACACACACGATATTCAACATTGTGGGGAAAGCCTATTCTCAGTGGACAGTGGCATGTGCAAAACTAAAGACTTGGTATCTAGCCAGCGAAGAAGAGGCTTCAGAGACGGAGAATGCCACTGTTGCCCAGGATGATTCCATAGTCCTCTAAATCTTACTCATCGCTCAATACCTTATTCAGCCCAGCCTTTGCCCAGCCAATACCTTGGGAAGTGGAGGCCATGCAGACCATCCTTTGAAGATGTGCTTTCACAATGGGCTCAGCATCAGTAAGATGTGAAAACAGATCACCATTATGGTGATGATACACTTCAATGGAAAGAATGGTTTTTGTTTTTGAATAAAATGCCAGACGTGCTGTAAATATTTCCTACAGTAAACAACAAACAAAGGTACACCTTTGTGTCAATGCCATATTTGCAAATTAATTTAAAATTGAAGGTTTTAAAATCCAGATTCAATCTGTAAGTCTTTCTGATAATGAACCTACATAATAGAACTGAATGAATATATTTGTTACTATTAGTTTAACTTAAAAGTCTACATTCATAAAAGCCAAACAACGTACAAAGGCACTCTTAGCTTCTCAGTTTGCATTTATGAACAAAAGCCAATCTCTTCATGCAGAGAACTCTTGCAAGAACAGCTTGTAGGGGGCTAGCTGCTGGAAGGTGGAATTTTAAAATAACTGAATTTATTTAGAAGCTAAAATTTGTTTGCTGGGGGAAAGATCACCAGCTCTGTCCCTGGATTAAATGTATAGATATTTTCAAAGATGTGAACTTTCATAATTGCTGAAGAGGACATGCTCACAACTGACCAGCTCACTGTTTCCTCTTTATGGCTTTGTGCTGTTGGCTACACAGATGTTTCTAATTTTTCTGGGTGTGTTTATATGTTTGCAAGTTTCTAAGACTGTGTTGATGAATGGAGTTTTTATTGAGTTTCTGTGTAGCTTTCAGATAGTAAAACGGTGTAAGCTCCTTAGCTTGCCCCCACCCCCACCAGGTCTTTCTAAAGGGACTTTACCATTTTAGCAGTCTCAGTTTTCTCTGGCCTGTGCCTCCACATTCTACTAAAGCTAAGACATTTCAAGGCAATAAGAAGGACATCTATAGACTTAGTTCTAGGACCACAAGAAGTTGATTTGCTGTTGATGGTTGATGACTGATTCCCAGGGCAAGGACTGGCCTGAGGCTGGCAAGAGGCTGGTCTAGGTAAAGGCCTTTGCCACCAAGCCTGATGGCCTGAGTTCAAGCTCTAGCATCCACAGAGAGGAGAGAAAGTGCCAACTCTTCTGACCTACATACTTGTTGGTAGTTAGATATATATGGACACACACACACACACACACACACACACACACACACAGACATAGACAGAAAGAGACAGAGAGAGGGAGAGAGAAAGACAAATAAAAATGTAATTTTACAAAATCTGAAATAAAAATACTCTCCCAGTGGAGGCAACCTCTGTGTGCAGTCTCCTTGTCCCATCATCTGTGATGTTCATTTCCAAATTGTACTTAGGGTATCTGGATGCTTAGGGGAATGTTCAGCATTCCAGTGACTTTGTTAATTTTTCTAAATGGAGCAGGAAGCCCTATACATGCTCAGCAAACATTCTACCCCCGAGCGATACCCCAGCCTTCTTTGTTTGATTATTATCTAATGGTTTCTATTTCTGAAATCATTTAGGTGTATAGAGTTTCTTTTTTAAACTGTCTTCTTTTTACTTTAGTATAAAAAAAAACTATCTAAGATGAAGGGAAAAGGCATGAACTCATAGTATGTCATCACACGCTGTGAGAAAGGAAGGTTAAAATGCTGCTAAAAGGTAACCATGGTGATATGCAGAAGAATGTAAATGGTTGAGTTGGATGGTGATTTACTCTTTTTTTAATTAAACACTTTAACAAGATGTCTGACAGAAACAATTTGAAAACAGACAGGGTTTATTATAATGTTTTGGTCTGTGGTCACTTTGCATTTATCCTGGGTCCCTGGCAATGGCTGGACAGCTGAATTCAGTGATGGGAGTGGATGGCAGAGGAGAGCTGTTCACCTCATGGCTGCCAGAAAGCAGAGAAATGGAGAGTAGGTACCAGTTCCTGCCCTAACTGTGTTTTCCTAGCCCCCAATTCCCAAAGTTCCCACCAGCTAGGGATGAAGACTTCGGTACAGGAGTCCCTAAGGGTATATCAGGTCCAGTTGCTAACAGCTGGGCAAAGCAAAATGACTCTGGTTCTGACTTTGAGTTTGTAAACTTAGGCTCAAGTAAAGAAAGTCACTTGCCCAAGAACTCCAGAAATCAGAGACTTGGAATTTGACTGCAGGCTACGCTGGCTTGCTGGCAAAATGCTGTGTTTTGTTGCTTCATGCTTCCTTCTGCTGGGTCTGTTTTATAAAAAAAATAAAATACCACACACACACACACCACAATAGTGTCATGGCAATAAAGAAACTCTTACTTGAATATAAATATTCCTTGAATACAAACAGTATATATAAATTACTTGAATATAAATATGAGAAAGAAATGGAAAACAGCTATTGGTGGACAAAATTGTTTTATATGTCTTATATTATTAGAATATTAGTGATGAAATCAATATTTGAAAAAAACAATTACATGTTCAAAATTAAATATTCTCAATGCTCTTAGAATGGACTTCCAATATAACCTTCTTTCATCAATGATTCTCATAAATACAAAAATGCAGACTTTTGCAAGGAAATCTTTAGGATTATAAGGGTTGGGGCCTATACTCTCTCCTTGGGGAGAGAGGGTTAAAGCAAACTATGCATTTACCACACCGAAACCCACTGCCTATCCTGGAACTGAGTCATCCCTGATGGCATCATTGAAGCTGAGCTATTAATTTTCATTTCTGAGTTGATTCAATTGTATGACAAAATGGGCTGTATAAATATGAAAAACAGAAATGAAATTCTGGTTATCTTGTGCTGGCAATTAGATAAAGGGTCAAATAAACAAAGCATTATATATTGTGTCCTCTCCCTTTTCATTAACACATTGTCCCTTGCAGCCATTTTCTGACAGGAGGAGAGAGAGAGAGAGAGAGAGAGAGAGAGAAGAAAGAGAAAATGGGAAATTCATGTTTGTTATGAAATACAGAGTTCTAGAACTCTAGAACTTATAGGTCTTCTGAGCACCACCTGGCATGCTGAGCTTCAACTTGCTGGGAGAGAATGGCCCTCTACAGCTACAGTCACAACTCTTTACCTCCCTTGGCCAAGGGCTCTGGGAACCAGCCTCTCTATATGGACCAACCGGCTAGAGGACTGAATAAAGACAGAATAGATAGGTATAAGGGAGAAGCCTCTGCATCGGCTGGAGCAGAATGAATCAGTGGCCACAGGCATGTGCTAAGAGTCAGTGCACTACAATATCAAGAGAGTCAGAATTCCAACATGGATGGGAAAGGAGCCTGCGGCTCTACTCTTGGTGGAGGTCATTGACAGTCAGTGATTACTGAATGAAGGAGAATCATTCTTCACTGTAAATATGGATGCAAATAGGTTCTCATGCCTTAGCAGATGATCCCCCGCCCATGCACATATGGACAGCACTCAGTCCTAACCTCCAGAACCTGTAGCTGTGGCTTTAGCTGGATGTAATCAAGTTAAGATGAGGACATGGGATCAGGGGCCCTATTCCAGAGGCCAGTATTCTTGGAGCTCAGGACAATTTAAAAAATAAGAGGTGGGCATGAAATTGGGACAGAAGATGGGTGGGATGATGCTAGGAGGAGTTGGAGAGGGAGGCATTGATGGATATGATCAACATACACTATATAAATGTACGAACTTTTCAAAGAGTAAATAAAAATATCTTTGAAAACAAGTGAGTACGCAAACCATGGAATCCAGGTGGTGCTCCTGCAAGGCCCTTTGACTGCAGACAGGTTCTCCTGACAGGAGCAGTTCCATCAACTGATGTACCAAAACTCAGCTTAAAGAAAGCGAGCCCCAGAGTGTTCTACATGTCACTGCGTGTCGAAGGACATAGAGCGATCTCTCTCCCTCCACTTGCTCTCTTCTTCTCATCTTGCTTGTGACCGCCATCTCTCTGATTCTGTTACTTCCTGAGAGTAGCCTCAACAGGCTGGGAATCTAGACCAACAGGCAAGCATCCTTTCTCAGTTGTGGGGGTTAGAAGTCTGAAAGTAAAGTCAGCAGGGCTCTAGAGATGTGTGGTAGGCCTCTCTGTACTCTTCCTTTGTGGCTGCAGGCCATCCAATAGCTCTCCTCATTCGGCTCCCACAGCCCAGTCCCAGCCTCTGCCTCCTTTTGATGCCTGCATATGTATCTTGGCACTGAGGCCACATAGCTTCTTCTTTCCCTCTCCAAAGTTCTGTCATTTTTTCCCCCTAAGGGCATTGGTCATTGGCTGAAGGCTCCTCTGCTCTAGCATGTCCTCATCTTAACTTGATTAAATCCAGATAAAGCCACACTCACAGTTCCTAGGGGTTAGGACTTCAACAGATATTGGGAAGGCAGGACCATAACTAAACTAATAAGAAATAGCATCTTCATTATTTTTTAAACTTACACACACACAAACACACACACACACTCGTGCACACACACACAAGGCTTTGATCTCATTCTCTCCCATTTTCTCATCTCTTGTCCCCTCCTACAGAACCTTTTTCCTCCCTGCAAGCCCCTTCCACTTTGTGGCTTTTGTGTGTGTATGTAACTATCTGTGTTTAATTAAGGTTGCTTCCCTTAATATTCATGGGGCTCTACTTATTCATCTGAGCAAGGGCAACTTCCCAGTGACTACACATAGGAATATGTCCCCAACCCTAACAACCATTAACTGCCTATAGCTCTTCAGGGAAGAAGGAGAGAGAACCTCTTAAGATTTCTACTGCCAGAGCTGGAGAGATGGCTCAGAGGTTAAGAGCACTGGCTACTCTTCCAGAGGACTCTGGTTCAATTCCCAGCATCCACATGGTGGATCACAACTGACTGTAACTCCAGTTCCAGGGGATACAACACCCTCACACTTATGTACATGCAAACAAAACACTAATACACATAAAAATTAAAAAAAGAAATCATAAAAAAAATTTCACTGTCCATGAAGGAGTATTGATAGGCCCAAAATTTCTAGATCTTATGCAGTTAACTATAGCTACTGGTAGGTTTGTGGATGCAAACCTAGTATGCTATAGCCAGAAAAAAAACAGCATCATAATCTTAAGTTACAGGAGTCTTTGCCTCAGCCTGGACTAGGTACAGTCTGACATGGTCTGTGTCACTGGCTCTGTATCCTCCCTCCGTTGTTGCCTGGACAAACAAAAGTAAGGTTTAATTAACAAATGCTTAGCAGTAACTTCACTGACCTTCTGTTGCCTTGTTTTCCTTGGTACATTTTGTGGTTTATGTAGATGATGTTATAGGTATTGAAGAACCAGCCTGCCTCCATCTTAGGCTTAAAAGATATCATATATTAAACACAAAGTAGGTTTATTCCTGTTTCTGATTAAACCTCTCTTTCTCAAGGATTGAGCTATACCCTTAACTACAAATGGTTCTGTACTGCCTGTTTCAGGAATGGCAATTATGTCTTTGTTTCAAAAAGTTAATAACCTTTGTTTCAAAAGGGTTGTAATGGCTACCTTGTTATGACTGTCTGTTCTTACAAACACCTTGTGCTTATCTCTTTGTTTCAGGAGGTCATTATGACTAGCTTGTTATGTTTATGCTCTGCTCTGGTAAACCTGCCTCTTTTGCCCTCCAACTTCCCCACCTGAAGAGTTAGGAAGGTTGAGAAGCACTGTTCTACACTAGTGGGGAGAAAGAAGCTTGTGGTTCATGGAATTGGTGAGAGCATCTGGAGTCCAGTAAGATTGGGGTTGGGTGTGCTAGTAGGCAAGTGGGGATCTTAGTAGCTGAGACTAGAGAGGGCTGAAAACCCACCCATAATTTTATCCCTCTGTCTGCTTGAATCAGGCATCCCACCTCATGGATTGCAGGGATCTACAGATGTACGTCTGTTTTCCTTCACATTCAGCAGGACTTGAAAACTCAGGCTTTGGTTAAATGTGAAATTGCAAGCTATCAGTGCTTATACTTACATCTTGCCGGTAAGGGAAAATGTAGAAAATGGCAGAAAACAGCTACACCCCAGAGAATAAAAGCTGGTGGGGGGTGTCACAAAAAACCAGGGAGCAGTTACAAGTGCAGAAGGATGGACTTGGTAAGGCCAGGAGGTCGTGGGCAAGCTCTGGAGAATACAAAAGAACAAACATAACCACAAACAGCAAATTTTAAAAGGAAACTCATGAATTGAATGAGTGAATAAAGGTCCTTAAAGTTTTTCTTCAGAGTGCCAGATAGTAAATGTTTTAGAATTTACAGGCCTCTGTCTTAACTATTACAGTAACACAGCAGCTATAAACAATGTACAATAAGACAGGCATGGCATAGCACTATTCCAATAAAACTTTATTTGCAGAAGCAGCAGAGGGCCAGGTTCAGACCCTGGGCCATAGCACAACAACCCAGGGGAAAATATGGATCAATTGAACTGATTCTTTTCTTTGAGATGTCCTTTCTCTTGAAGTTGAATAGTTTAGTGACCCTGGGCCAGAACCCAGAGAAAGAATACCTGTATTAAATAAAAGAGGGGTATGAGTATGAGGTGGCTGCTGCTGTTGACCAGCAAGACATGCTTATCCTCTAGTTTCTTTCTATCAGAGAATCATGTAATTGAGCACTACACAATGATCATTATAGTTTGCTACTACTGTAGACAATTGCAGAAAGGCGTTTGGTTCCTCAACATCATCCCTCGTCATTTTGTATTTTGAGGGGTTTTCCTCCCTTTTTTGTTGTCACCTTATTGTTTTCCTTCCTCACCAGGTAAAGATCATCAGTGTCTATCCTCTGCTTTCATACTGTTATATAGGACTGCCAGATGCACCTCCTTGAACTATCACTCACCAGTCCTCCAATGAGAACAAAGACCATCCTGCATCTCCTTCCCTCCTTCACACTGGCACTCAACAGGCATCAGCAAGTGTTGGCTAGATGACCCAGTGCATTTGCTGCTATGACAAAATGCCTGACAAGAATCTGCTTTTGTTTATCTTTTGGCTCAGTTTCAGAATACAGTCTGTCATGGTTGGGAAGGGATGAAGACAGGGGTTTGAGGTAGCTGATCACGAATCAGAGAGAAGAGCTCAGCAGGCTCTTTCCCCCTTTTTTTATTTAATACAGTACTTCGATCCATGGGATGTTATCACTAACATTCAGGCTAGGTCTTTTCTTCTCAATCAAACCTCTCCAAGAAAAGCCATCACAGAACTATTCAGAGCTGTGTCAACGTGACAGTAAAGATGTACCATCATGCTTGGCTATCACAAAGCTGCTTTCTACGGTGGTGTTCTGAATGGTCCCATTTGTCTTACTAACCTGTGCTTATCATAATCATGCAATCAAGCAATCTCCATTCCTAGCTAGACCAGAGTTTGCCAGTATGCCACCTAAAGCCAAATCTAGCCTAGTGCCTGGTCTTGTTAAATGACGTTTAACGGAAAGCAGCAATCCTCATTTGCTTGCCTATTGTCTGTGAATGACTTTTCACTGAGTGGTTGAGTTAAGCGGCTCTGACAGAGTTCACATGGCCCACAAAGCCTAAAGTATTTACAGAGAAGCTTGTTGATCTCTGAGCTAAATTTTTCAATATATTCTGACTCACACTTGTCATTAAACTGCAGATGGCTGACACTGTGCAGGAAAGATTAGAAGTTGTCAGCCTACATCAAGATTTATGGTCAAATGTTAAAGTAATATCAAGATTGAATCAACAAGCCAGTAGGGAATAGAGGAAATCTTCAATCACTCAGTTGAATTTTAAATGCTTTCCCAATTTACATCGCATCAGGTTTCAGACACTATGATGTCAGGTTAGTTCATCACTTTGCTTCCCAAACTGTGTATGGAGGCACTGTGGGGTACAGCAGCAGTCATAGTGTGCTTACGTGTGTGTGTGTGTGTGTGTGTGTGTGTGTGCGCGCATGTCTGCGTGTACAAGGGAAACAAAGATTGTGCACTGTTTGACATTGTATGAGCTGGTAGCTTTGGGGACCAAGTTCTTTCAGCAATGTGATCTCCTTGTCAAGAGGGACTTTTGGCAGTTGTATGATTTTACAAAGGAACGTAATGTACAAAGCAGTGTGGATCAGGAAATGAGGGTCAGTCTGATCTCCTGGCTTTGAAGACTTTGCGTCCAATCTACCTGGTGTATATATGGATATTGGAAAAAGATATAGATGGCTATGCGAGATGGCTCAGGGACTAAAAGTGTTTGTTGGGCAAGCCTGATGCCTGGGACTTAAAAAATAAAGTTACATGTGGTGGCATGCATCTATTTTCCCAGCATGGCAATATGGAATGTTGAGACAAAATGGGCTTGAAGCTGGATGGTTAGCTAGCCGGGGATACTCACATAGCAACGTACACAACATAGTGGGGACAGCAGGGGAGACTCGGCCTCAACAGGAGGGAACTAAGGACTCTTGCAAGTTGTCCTCTGACTTCCGTGTGTGTATGTGTGTGCATGCTCATTGTCTCTTCTACACATAAAGACTATAATATAAATAAAATTCAAAGCCAGAATGTTATAAAATATTGTTAAATACTTGTAGATTGTTGAGACACAACAGCTTAATAAAAGACATTCTATTAGATATTTCTTTTGGCCTTGAGTCATTGGGGGTTGAAACAATCTGGGAGCTCTGGTAAGTGATCTTGACGTATCTAAATGAAAAAAGAATCCCTCAATACGTTCTGACACTTGGATGAAACATTTCTTTTGCTTAGGAAAAAAACTTTTAAGTTTTGTTAAAGAAACAAAAATCACGTAGGACAGGAAATTGATGATCTTAGCCCTAGGTGGTCGATTTGCTGAGAACTTTCCCCCTGCAGCATCCAAACTAACAGGAGTCATTTGGCTGCAGCTGTTGCAGTAAATACTAGTTGAGTATTCATTGCGTGTTAGAGAAACGACACTGGCCAAAGAGGCATGTGTTCACAAAACCTCTAAGAAACATTTTAACTGAGAAACTTGCTGTCCTAATTCTATGTAGCTGCCCATGCGTGGATGAATTTGACTCTGAAATTGTGTATGTATGTGGTGTATGCATGTGTGTTCATGCATGTGGAAGCCAAAAATCAATGTTTCCCGTCACCCTTAGTTACTCCTACTTAAAATAATTGCATGTCTTTATGGTGTGTGTGTGTGTGTGTGTGTGTGTGTGTGTGTGTGTGTGTGTGTG